>NC_056737.1:922026177-922066177 GCF_019279795.1 Protopterus annectens | reverse complement strand
GGTGCCGGTTAGGTATGTGTGCAATTGTGTGGACGTGAGGGATAGTGCGGGTTAGGTGAGTTAGGGTTAGGGCGCAGGTGAGGTGAGTGTGCGATAGTGATGGACCTCATGGTTAGGGTTTGGGTTAAGGTAAGTGGATAGTGGTGTTTGTACAGTTTAGTGTAGGGTTAGCTGTAAGATTTTAGGTGTATGTGTGTGGATTGCTGTTTGTTTGGTGTGCTTGTGTTGTGTGTATGTGTTTCGAAACAGCAAATTTTTTCCCTAGGAAAAAATTCACTGTTCTGCATGTTCGAAGTTGTCAGCGTTCACTGAATAGGGATCAATGTTAGAACATTTGAAATTGTGAAATTTCGATGTTCTAATATAGACCCATATTTTTCACGGAGTACAATGCCTCAATTTTAGAATATTCCAGATTGACATACCTGAGGATATAGTCAACATGTTCCTTATTGAATTTTTTTTTGTTATAGGGTGGCATTCATAGTCACTGAACTTATGCATAGTGGGAATTTATGCAGGCTACGTCTAAGTGCAGCCGTGACGAGATTCGTACAACTTAAGTGAATTTACACAGGCTACGTCTAAGTGCAGCCGTGAACAGATTCATAGAACTTAAATGCACCCAGTTTAGTCAGCTTACAAATACGTACGCAGATGAGACAGTAATGAGAAGTAAATGAGGAATGTCTTAAATTTGTGTGACAAACTTTTGCAAAGGAGGTCTTTTCCCACTAGTTTGTAATTCATAATTGCTTTTTTATTAGCCCCTAAGCCATGCATGTATACCTTATAAAAATCAAATTCCTGCATTTTCTATTTACTTTGCAATCAGCTGTAGCTGTTTCTCATTGTGAGCTGTCTCAATCATGCCAAAATCCATGACAGAGAAGGTACAGGCATAGACAAAGACAAACTCATTTTAAATTTACTGACCAACATACCTCTCAACTGTCCAGATTTTTGCTTCATATATTTGGTCTAGTCCTCATAATATTTGTGATTTTTTGTCATATCCCCATCATTGAAGTCATTAAGTAATGACATACATTTGAGTTTCAGAAACTCCATGCTAACAGAAATTGTATCCTTCTAGCAACTTTCACGTGCAGGAGAAATTTGCATGGGTAATGTTGGCTATTGCTGTATGGCGCTTGCTCACCTGAGACTGCATATCAAGTTAGATCTTTCATCAACACCAATCCTGTGTATCATCCAAACTAGTAAATAGTCATCATTTGTACAGTCCTGTGGATGAAATGGCAAAAGTTCTAGTTCTACTGGCAGGATTTATCACAGCAGCAAATGCAAGGCCCTGCAAGTACACCCCTGAGTAACCTAGAATACTATTTGAAGTAATGCTTTGCAGAACCAAATCAATAGATCCCGCAGCCAAATTTTGTCCTTCTGCATAGTATCATCACAGGTTTACACACATTGCAAGTATGTTTATATCCATTACAGAGATTTCAAAGCCAAGGTGGTGCAGCGGTTAGTGTTGTTGCCTCACAACAAGAGGTTCTCCGGTTCTATTCTCGGCTGGAGAACCTTCTGTGTGGAGTCTGCATGTCCTCCCCATGGTCGAGTGACATTTAAAGACATGCAGGTAGGTGCATGCATGAATAGGTGTATCTTCTTTGAAGGTTGGCCATTGGGCTGGCACCTCGGCACCATAAAAATCCACTGCCAAGCATTAGCAGACCGGAGTTGCACTGTGGCGACCCCTAACTGGGAAAAGCCGAAAGACATTACTTACAGAGTTTTATCCTTGCAGTCTGTAATGCAGTTATATACCTTAGTCGTCCTACATGGGTCTATGTTTACACATCGAAGAAAAACTTCATAGATGGCTGTTCCACAAACAGTATTCCCCAAACGTCACTTTAATCGAAGAGTGAAATAATCATAAAAAAAAAATCATCAAAATGATTTTCTTAGGAAGCTCAGTCTGTTAATTCCCACTATTTTGGAGATTCTTAACGTACATAAGGATATCCTGTACCTCCTTTCAGGCCAATTGCAGCTGCATGGAATTCTAAGACTTATGCCTTGGCCAGCTACATAGAATTCTCATGGGACTTCTCAGACCCTTGGGATTTTTTTGGGGAGGTTAAAGGATAAATTATGAGAAAGAGACATATATTCCTCAGGATGAGGGTAAAACATTTTTTACTAGGCCCTTCTGAACTGTGATTTCTTGCCTTCTATTGAAATTAATTTTCTTATGAACTGTGTGGAAATTGTTTTGCAAAAGAACTGTATATTTTTTGAAGGAGAATTGTACCAACAAACCTAGGGTGTTGCCATGGGGAGGCTTGAACCCTTGCATTGGCAAACTAAGTATTCTTCAGCTGGGAAAATAATTTTTTTTTTCCTTGGAATATTTTGAATATTGTAAAGGCTTATTTTAGATATTTGGATGTCATCTTTATTCTATGGAACAGCCCACAAGAGATTATTAACGCTACTGAATTTCTGAAGTTCACTTACCAATTTCACAGGGAAGGAATTAATTTCCTGGGCACACACATTTCCAGTTAAAATGGCAGGTTTAGCTGTAATATGTACAGGAAACTCACATTTAGCAACTCATATTTACATTTCAACAGTTAACATCTTTTAACATTAAGTAAAGGAATGGTAAAGGGCCAGTTTATTTATTTGGCTTGTATGGTCTCCAACGATGGCATGTTTGTTATTAAGAGAACTAAGATGGAATAAATATTTTTGGAGAGTGGCTACCCAAGTGATTTGGTATTAAACATTAGCACCCATATTATTGATTTAAGGAAGACCAAATTTAGACCTCTGTTGGGAACTGGCCTTAACAGGAATTTTTGGAACAATATGGGCCCCTCAGACCCTATTGGTGATACAGATGCAAATATATGTTTCAACAAAGCAATTGTGGGATAATATAATGTGGGTAGCCACAAAGTTAAAAGCAATGTTGAAGCAAACGTAAAGATATATGTGGCTAATAACGAAGTTTTACAATTGGTGGGACAAACGCCAACTTTTGTTTACAAAACTGGGAGCATTCTAAAACAAATTTGTGGAAAAAAAACAGGAGAATTCACTGTATAAACATAGTCTTATATATGAGAAATTCCCATCTGGGATTTTAGAAACTGTGGCTCTGTATTCTAGGGGTGCAGTGTGGGAGAATAAGAATATAAAGAACTACTATAGCAAATAAGACTTGATGAGAATATAACAAGAACTCTGATTCTTAAATTATGAGCAGACAAGTTATAAATCTAAATATAATGTGTTCCTATTTTGAAAGTCTGCAGTTTGAGAGGTATGACTGTGCTCACAGTTAAAAAAAAGTTTTAATTATGTCCTTTAAGACTAGTTTCTTATTTATTATTATTCCAGGTACTTAATGAATTATGGTGCAGATGATACTATCAGTTTAATCAGTAGAACTGTCTTACATAAAAAAAAACATCTGGGTAACAATTTTATAGAGCTTGTTTCAGCAGATCCATCAGATACCCAGGGGAGGCTTAGCTTTTCTTTAATATTCTGTTCCATAAAAAGCTGTCTTTAATTTGGGTCAAGTGTGGTTCATGCTTTTATTTTACCTGTATGTGTAGTTGTTTTTTTGTGCCTGCTTGTAAGGGTCTCATTCCATTTTAAAACAGTTCTTTTTCATTTCTAATGTTTTTGTTATAGTTGTATGTAGTAGGGTGAACAATAATCTTTGGCTTGATCTATAATTTTAAAATCTTAAGCTTTAAACCCACCATGTTAATGCATATGTTATAATCTGGGAAGGTGGGGATCTAAAACGACCCCAAACATTTGGTCAACCTTCATTTCCATTCAGATGTAATGTATTTCAAGACACCAATCTGGAAGCAACATCTAAACAACCCTCACAGCCTTTCTGACTACTTCGTCCCAAGAAAGCCCTTATAAAAAGAGAAAATCCTATGTAAGACCATTATGGTTTGAAAACAGGGATGCTCATCTATCAGAGAATAAATAAATAATACATTTTTAATCTAAATACAGTTGTTATTCCTCCTAAAAAGAGGGTTGCTGAAAGACCTACCCTGTAGGTTATTTATTAGTACTATCCAATTTTAAGAATTCAGTTTAGACCAACACTTCATAAAATCTAAGGTGCAAGTTAGGTAACAGTCTGCTCTACCAGACAAGGATTATTAGGACCAAGGTCTCATAGAAGGGCCCCTTTTGTCTTTTTCTTTTTTAGACTACTAGGATCTGACCTACTGTACTAAATTAAACCCAACAACATGATTGTGTCCAAGAATCCTTGCCTGAGAATAGTTAATTCTGTCCTTAGACTTTTGCTTTAAGATGATTTTATTATGTAATGTGGAAATACTCCGAGCTTAAAGTATGGCTTATGGACATGGTTTTCGTTATTACCCATTTTTATTACTGTTAGATTGATCAATAAATTGTTGAAGCAAAAACAAAAATTTAAACACACAAGTTTCATGGAGCCCAACAATGTCCCAGATGGATTTTTGTAAGGAATATCAGACAACCTTTAACAATCCATATCTGTGCTCTTCAATAAGCTCTTAGAAATTACATAGGTACCACAACTCTAGTCATAAACATTAATAGTTGCTATAAACAAGGGAGAGATACCTTTGTAACTTTAGTCAAAGTGTACTTACAAAAACAAAGCAAACAAGTGCAGGAAAAATGCCAACTAGCATTTATTAAGACTCTGGTACCTTTTCTGTTGTATCACACAGCATACATCAAACTCTTAAAGGCATATTTGCTTTCAAAAATATATTGTTGAACAATTTACATACATTTATGAATATATAAATATTACACTCTGAAATGTTTCTATTCCATTTCCTTATGGAGATACATAATATAAAATGTATAAAACCTTAAAACTGACTTAGATTCCATTGCTTTTAAATGAAAGTCACTACCACCTATCCTATTGGCTGACTGTACACCAATTATACAGAAATATAAACTTCATAATTTGCAATGCGACAATCCATGACTTTTATTATATTTTATTTATTTTATTTTACATTTGTTGACTGGGCTAGTCTAACTGGATATATGTCCATTTTCAGTAGAGGCCCGGGGAGAAAAGCTCCAAAAGGTGCAATAGTATCATGACTTACAATATATACAATAGCAGGAAGTTACATTAAATAAATGTAGAACAGGTATAAAAATGTGTACAGAGTTGGCTAGAGAAGAGAATAAAAAAAAAACAAAACTTAAGATGACATATACAAAAATAAATAAGCAAGATTTGTTAATTTTACATCAGCTGCCAGGTTACAGGTATACAAACTTATGTTTACTTACAGCAAGGTAGAGGATGAAAACTTTTAGAGTAAGTAACAATATGATCGAGTTGAGAAGAACTCTACTTTACATTTAGTACATAGGTTGTTGTTGTCTTTCGGCTTTTTCTGGTTAGGGGTCGCCACAGCGGAACTCCGGTCCGCTAATGATTGGCAGTAGATTTTGATGAACACCGAGCTGCCAGCTTGACATTCAACCTTCAATGAAGCCACGCTCTTTTACGCATGTCTTTCGAATGCCCACTCACCCGCTGGGAGGACATGCAGACTCCACACAGAAGGCACTCCCTGCACGCCAGGCGAGAATCGAACGGGAGAACCTCTTGCTGTGAGGCAACAACGCTACCGCTGTACCACCGTGGATTCACTTTAGTGGTTATTATTCAAGTCATCACTAATAGACAACGTAGGACAGAAACAGAGGAGAAATAAAGGGAGTGGGACATAGGGAAAAAAAAAGGTTAGCTGTTAGTCAGGGTTAGAGCAGGGACATAGCCAGTGTGTTATGAGGTGTTCCTTAAGATATGTTTTGAAGAGCAGTGTGGAAGAAAGAGAAGAGAGCTCATTAGGAAGCTGGTTCCAGGTTTTTCCCATGGTGTTTGAGAATAACAAGTCTCCAGCCTTGTTGTTCGATTTGGTAGTGCAAACTAGAACCTTATTAGATGAGTGCAGTGTTGCCAAGTTTTTGTAGGGAGTAATCAGGTTGGTGGGGATTGGAGTATTCATAGGGAGGTAGAGAATCTTTTGGGTGATAGTAAGTTGTTGATATAGAAATTGGTTTTGAAGTTCTAACCATCTCAGCTGTCTAAGGTTGTGACAGTGATGGGTTCTAAAAGGGGAGCCTGTGGCAAATCTGGCAATGTTATTATAGCTGGTTGCAAGTTTGCTCAGGTTACTTTTAGATAGATTGGTATAAATGGCAGAGGCATAAATAAGGGGAGAGATAAGGTGGGTCTGGGCAATGGTAGTTCTGGCCAATGGTGTGAGGAAGGTTTTGATTCTATAAAAGGAGCCTAGTTTTCTGTTGACTGATTTTATAGTAGCATTAATATGATCATCAAAGGTACTGCGGTGGTGGTGCTGCAGTAGTGTTGTCGCCTCACTATTAGACATTGCCCGTTCGATTCTCAGTTAGAGCGTCTTCTGTGTGGCGACATGCGTGAATGGGCATTCCTTCATTGAAGGTTGTGCATTAGGCCCAGCAAGCCAGCATGTAAAAATCTACTGCCAATCATTAGCGGACCGGAGTTCCGCTGTGGCGACCCCTAACCGGGAAAAGCTGAAAGACACAACAACATTAATATGATCATCAAAGTTAAGGTGGTGGCCTATTGTAATTCCTAGGAGACGGGTTGTAGAGTCTGGGGATATGGTAGTTCCATTATTCGAGGTTACTGTGAAGTGACATTGTGGAGACTTTTGGGTAGGAGTAAAAAGCAATAGTTTCTTTTTTTGGGGTTCAGGAGGAGGCAATGTTGCATAAACCAATTTTCAGCATTATTAGATACTGTTTGTGTGAGGGACTGGAGTGAGGAAATGGAATTAGCAGAACAGATTAAGGTAAAATCATCTGCATATTGTATGCAGGTGGCTTGTGGTATGTTAGCATTGAGATCATTGATAAAGATAGAAAAGAGAAGGGGACCTAATATTTACCCTTGGGGTACTCCAATGTTAACAGGGAGGGGTGTCGATAAGTTGTTATCCCAGAGAACAGCTTGTTGTCTGTTATCTAAATATGATTTAAACCAAAGTATTGCCTGTGGGTCAAGTGCAAGGGCTGTTGGTGTATCAATAAGCAGGGGATAGTTAACCATGTCAAAGGCTTTTGACAGGTCAATAAATAGTGCTGAGGAAAGAGAGTTATTATTGCGATTTTTGTTTATACAGTCAGAAAAGGATAGCAAGGCAGTGGTTGTACTGTGGTAGGGCCTAAAACCATGGTGACAGTTAGCAAGTAAGTTATTAGAAAGAAGGTGGAAGAGTAGATGTTGGTGGATACATTTTTCCATAATTTTTGCTATTGGGGAGAGTAAGGCTATTGGTCGAAAGTTAGAAAGTTCAGTAGAAGAGCCACCCTTATGCAGAGGGATGATGTGTGAGATTTTCCAGATAGAGGGAATTGTTCCTTCTATAATTGTTCTGTTTATAAGGATGGATATGGGATAGGCAATGTTTTTAGATGCTATTTGTAGGTATTCAGCTGGTAGACAATCAGCTGGGGGGTGCATGGTTTGAGCTTTGGAAGGAGGGAGCAGATGTGGGATGTATGTACAGGTTGTAGATGAAAGGAAGGAGTTGTCCTATTTATGTTGTCTGATAGGCTAGTGCTAACAGTGGGTAGTGTATTAGCTAGATTTTGAATTGCTTTGGTGAAGTAGTTGTTGAAGGCATCAGCAATTTGCTTAGAGTTTTTCTGGGTAGTACCTGATGGGGTGGGTGTTTTAGAGTGCCCTGGTTGAAGCAATTTGGTAATGCCTGACCAGAACGTTTGCAGTTTATGCTGGTGGGTTTGTTGTAGGTGATGATAGAAGTTCTTTTTGTCAAGCAGAATTTCCTTTTTGGTAGAGTTTCTTAACTGTTTAAAGTACAGATGGTCTGCTGGTTTTTTTGAAGCTCTCCATTTGGCCCATATTTTTTTACGTAGAAGGATCTTTTGCCTAGTTTCTTTAGTGAGCCATGGAGCAACTTTCATCCTAATACGGTTGCTACAAGAATTATGATATTTTGATTTCAACATCATGAAGATGGTCTTGCTTGCTTGTGCTGTAACACATTAATGAGGCAGTGCATGTACAAACCCAGCTGTCTCACAGTCACAGCTGTTGTGAAACAAATGTTTAGCACTGCATTTTCTGTGTTTTTAACAAGTCTACAGACACAGCTCAAAACACTGAATCTACAACTTTCAGTTTTCTGGGAGATTTTCATGAAGCTTCAGACACATTGCTGGTTTTGTCATAGTTATCTTTTGACAAAATAAATGAAGAAATATGTCTGGAAAACACTTGTGATACATGAAAATTAAATAATATTTTTACGAACAAGATTTGAGACTAGTGGGAAAAATAATTTGATTAACAAAAATATGAAAGCTGACTTTTTCCAGACTTACCATGAAAGAATAAAAGCTTCAGAGTTGATCTACTATTACCTATAGATATGATACAGTAGAATCTAGTTAGGTAATTCATTGGTCTGGAAAAGCATTTTGTAACAGCTAAAAAGGCAGGGCAAATGAATAATACAGCTTCTGGTCTAAAAACACATTTGATTTTGATACCATATCACATATGTATATAAATAAAGAATACACCTTGTTAAGATGAATGAGTAAAAAGTGTAGCCATAACATGTTTTCAAGAAACTTTACTATTTACTGACTCTGATTGCTGTATCAACAACACTCAGGAATTGTAGCTCCCCATAAAAAGAAGGTCTAACATATTGATGTATATGTGATATTCACTAACACAGCACTATTGTGTTCTTGTTCAATTATTAGTTCCTCATGCCTCTTTCTTCTTGCTCTGCTCAACCCCTGTTTTAACACTTCCCCTCCATACCTCCTATTTGATTTCTTACCTAACCATAACACTTGCAGTTTCTATCTTCTCTCAGTGAATAAGCCTCAGTTTGCACAATTCTTCCATGTTCCTGACTCAGTGTTCTGATCCAATAACTCCCATAGCTCAGGATACCAGAATTCCTCTGCTCAAATTTGTTCTTCATTGCAAGAGTACCTAAATGTTTTGCTTTCTTATCTTGCCAGGATCCTAATGTAGTCTGTTAGCATGTCCTTATGACTTGCTAATCCCTACCAGCCATAAATTCATCTATGCTTTCATCCACATGTCTCTCTATCCATCTCTTCCTCTATTCATCCATCCAGCCAGCTATCTGCACATCTATCCATCCATCCATCCATCCATCCATCCATCCATCCATCCAACCATTTGCACATTTATCCATCCATTATCCACACATCCATCCATCCATCCATCCATCCATCCATCCATCCATCCATCCATCCATCCATCCATCCATCCATCCAACCATCCACACATCTATCTATCCATCCATTCACACACATATCCATCTATGCATTTTCTGAACAGTTTGGTATGGTGATGGTGACTCCTTTCTTCAGCAAAATTCTCCAGTTTAATCTGCTTAATCTGTATGTGTTCATGGGGAAGCAGAGAGATAAACTCTTTGAAGTATGTCCTGAGTCTACACACTACAGTGTAGTAAAGGGAAATCTTCCCTTTCCGGACTGTACTGCATTGTAGTGCGGTCTCAGAGTTGGTATATTTAAAAAGCGGAGGGTGTGTGTGTGTGTGTGTGTGTGTGTGTGTGTGTGTGTGTGTGTGTGTGTGTGTGTGTGTGCGTGTGTGTGTGTGGGTGCAGCCCCCCATGTGGGGGGTGCAGGGGGGCTTGCTCCCTGCTTACAACTGTCAAGTAAGTTTTTTCTTTCTTTTTCTTTTTCTTTTAATGTATTCAAACTTTTACAAGTTCGAACATATGGGTTCGACCATATGAGATTTGAACTTGTAAAAGTTCGATAATGTAATAGGTACCCATCATGATACCACTATCTGAAACCTCTTCTATTTGATCTTCCTGCGAATACATATTTCCAGTTTTTAAGTTTCAGATACAACATATTGTCAGAAGATACTGGATGCTGCAACATCATACCACAAGAAGCTTGTTTCAGACAGGCTGCCACCAACACTATGTCTTTGTTCTGTTTTGAAGCAGACTGCATTCCTGCTCTGTTGCACGCATGACTTTAGAGTAAAATATTTTGCATCTCATCACAAAAATGCCTAAATGTTTCACTCTTGCAATCTTTATCGGTATTTTAGAGGTACAGCTTTAGTTGTGTCACGTATAGATACGATCTCGCTCTTACTTTTATTTTATATTATTTTCATGCTGTTGGACCAGCAGAGTGCTATTCATGCTGTCTCCTTCAATTCTGGGCTTCAAGATAGGTTCTCTACAACCACTGTGAACATTTAAATCAGATTAGAAACCTCTATCAAAATGACGAGCTGTAATTTTAAAGTTTTGTGCTGTATTTCGCTTGCCAACACAGTGTTCCATGTTCCTTCACATCATAAGGGGGTAAGCAATAGAAGTACTTAACATGTTTAACATTTCAGTGAAGGACATCAAAAAGATAAGAATAACTTACCATGCAGCAGGCTGGTATTCTTTGCTGAAGAGGCTCAAGACGCAGTAGATGAATATGTGACTGAACTTAAAGATGGAGTGTAAGACTGAATTTGGTAACTTTAGTGAGTCTGTTATCCGAGATACAATTGTATGTGGAATTGGAAATGATCATACCAGAGGCAGACTGTCTGAGGAAGCAAATATTACACTAAAATGCCATAGATCTTTGTTGGGTGGGTGAACTTTAAAATTCAACTTAAAAACATGATAGAAGAGCTTTAAGTATATAAATGCTAAAAGTAAGAACCAAAGCAGGATGATGTCTAAATCTGCTAAAAATAATAAAAATCATTTTGAAAGTTCTAATAACTGCATGACAAAATGTCACTCAGCAATAGATAGCCAGTCAAATATCTTACCCCAATACAAACAAAGCAGCTTTAGTTATGACAATGCATGCTGCAGTGCTTTTAATACTATTTTAATACTATTTTACATTTTTGCAGAGTTTGTGGCCATTTCACAAAAGTTGATAAAAAGGGAGATTTTACGTTGCAGCAAAGTGTGAATGATTTAGAACCTAATTATCATAAGAAATCTAAAATGTTAACTGGTGGTATAGAAATGCGTGTTGTGAGTGCAGTGAATAAATTAACAGTGCTAGTCACAGTGGAAACTATAGTGATAGCGTGAATGTAATGCTGTTAGGCATAGCAAAGTTAATTAATGGACCAAAAATCTGATAAACAATGAAATGCATGTATCATTTGAATTAGACTCTTGGGATGAATAAAACTACAATCAAATTTCTAAATGCTATTTCCAAACTATTCAAGCCCCAGTGTTTACATTGTTCAATTCCCAACACAGAGCCTAAGGGTCAAGTGTGGGTAAATTGTGTTTATGAAGTCTAACCTATTTGGTATTCCTCCAAACCATATCTCCTTTCCACACCTTTACGACAACACTCCTGAGGGCAGATAGCCTAGTACTAAACTATGAAACTATGAAACTGAACCATCCTCCTAAAAATAAAATAATGATCTTGTCCAAATAAGACCATCCATACTCCTCACCCCTTATCCCTAAAAGCTAGAACCTCCAATTTTTTTGCCTTCTCACTCACTGACTCCATTGTCCCAGCAATGACTCCCCAAAGGGCACTGCCGAACCATGTGACTATAACCTGCTTCTCAGCATCTCCAGCATTTCCTCCCCCCTGTTCTATCAGAGTGTGAATAATGTATAGGGGTTCTATACCCTCCCCCCTGTTCTATCAGAGTGTGAATAATGTATAGGGGTTCTATACCATCTATGGTAAAAGTGCATCTGTTGG
Organism: Protopterus annectens; assembly: GCF_019279795.1. Classification (NCBI taxonomy): domain Eukaryota; kingdom Metazoa; phylum Chordata; order Ceratodontiformes; family Protopteridae; genus Protopterus; species Protopterus annectens. Next base: position 922,054,330 of record NC_056737.1, on the reverse strand, counting down.
TCCCAGACCACTGGCAGGACATTTAATCTGCCTTCCAGTTTGAAACACAATTCCCACTCCTCCTGAAAAATGAACTCCCTCCTTTTCACGTCATTTCAACCTCAATTCCTCCATTTCCTTACCATATGTGTGTACCGTTAGCATTCCGTAAATCCTACTACACACCCACATGGATTAACCCTCTAATAATATTTCTAAGTCACCTCTTCATGCTTTGCTTTGCTTTCCCATCAACATATGACTCATTCCCGTAATCTCAACCAAATATTTATTGCATGTTTCACTTGTTCATACTGGAGCCAGGCCTGATTCGGTAAATCAAACTTCTTAAAAATATCCCTGTTTAAAAACTCATAACTACTCCCATCTGGATCACCTGTGCCACTGTTTTAATTCACATTACTTCACATTTTTTACAATATATTTCCACACAATATTTTAAGATTGTGATTATTCCAAAGACCCACATTTAGAATACTAGTGGCCTCTTCTGGGATAAGCTTCATCATTTGCATAAATCTGCCCCAAGTTTGACTAGCCATCTGTCCCACATTATGTTTTACCACATTACTACCCCCTCTAGTCCAGGATGAATATTAAATCCATTGGTCCTAACAGCTTCTACTGCTGATGCTAGCAAATATAACCTGGCATTCCCCACACTTCATATTTCCTAGGCAATCTAACCCCCCTCCCCCCTTAGCAATGCATGCACCTTTCCCATTCCACATAAACTGATCACAAATACTTTTAAATTTCTTTAAAAAAGGGCTCAGCTCATTCTTTATTGTCAGTGGCAGATACCGACTCAAATATAGTATCCTAGCAAGGACCATCATTTGAATCAAATTTATTCTCCCAATTAGACTATAAATATTTCTCTTGCTCAAATTGCTATTAGTGTAGAAATCTGATGACAAATAGTCTGATAATTACTCCCCATCAAAATCTTCACCAACCTGCTCATTGCTAAACCAAAATATTTAGTTTCCATTTCTCTGCCAATATGCAGTTCATTAATAGGGGCAACAAGCTTTCCTATTCTGACTTGCACAGTATTAGTCCAGCTACAGTCAAGACATGAAACAATCTGAAATCTATCAAGTACTTGGACCACATTAGAAATAATACAGCAGAGACCTCCAAGGCAGAAACGCACTCAACCACCACAACACAACACAAATCACGAGACACATAACTCTCCTAAACAGTGTGCCACTCAACCAAAGCCCCTAAGAAAAAACAGCATGCCCAACACACTAGTCATAGATGACTCAATAGTGATGCACACTGATGTCCCACTCACTAGGTTGAATAAGGAGAAAGTAACAGTCAGCTGCCTGTCAGGGACCAGGAACTGCCACATAACACTCGCACTCAGGTCTCTCAACAACAGGTACAAATATGACTCTGTCATTGTACATGTGGGTGTGAATGACCTGAGACGTACCTCCCTGGAATACATGAAAAGAGACATGGAGGCACTCTCGGATTATGTATCCTGGGGGGTATGATCCTAGCCCTGAGCAGCATCCTACCACCACCCAGAATGATACCACAGTACAAGCAGAAAATGATTGATTTCAACAACTGGCTAAGTTTCTGGTGTCATTCGAAGGGAATCCAGTATCTGTCTGCCTGGGGTGACATGACTGACAGACCTCGATGCTTTGCCAGACATGGCCTGCATCTGTCACCCCTGGGCTTCCGGATACTGGCCAAGGCTCTTGCCACCCCTATAGTGCCTTTTTTTAGGTGGTGTTGCAAAAACCAAATTACCACCGTAACAGCTACAAACAAATGCAATCTGAGGGTCATGCTGCTCAATGCTAGAAGTCTAAATCTCAAAATGCACTCATTCAAAGCACTCCTTAAAATGGAGAACATCGACATTTGTGCTGTAACAGAGAACTGGCTCAAAGCAGCAGAAAGCACCCCTGTACTACTAGGCTATAACTCATTCCACACCTTTCTGCCCCAGAACTTGGACCAAGGCACCAAAGGCGGTGATGTTTCCATATTCATAAAGGATGCGCACACCTCCAAACTGGTAGCCCAACATAACAAATCTGAGATACTTCAGGTGCAGCTAACATTGGGTAAGGCAGAGATTCAGGTCATAGCCTGCTATAGATCCCCAACCATGTCCAAAAACTCACACTCCACATTCCTAAGCATCCTGGAGAATATTAGGGTCCAACCTAACACTCTCATACTGGGCAACTTCAACTACCCCTCCATTAACTGGAAAACTACTCATGTACCAATACACTTGCCCAATGTTTCCTGGAATTCATTAATCCCAATGCCCTGGACAAGCTCGTTCTTGAGGTAGCAACATCCTTGACCTGGTCATTACTAACACGGACGACCGTTGTGCTACACCAATAGTCAGCTCCTCCCTGGTTAGATCCAACCACAAACTAATCACCTTGGAAATCCACATCCCACCCCCAAACCCCCACAAAGGTAACCACCATGAAAGACTTCTCCAAAGCTAACTTTGGGCTCCTAAAAACAGAGGTGGCTAACTTCACGGCACCCATGCAATTGGAGATCAATTGCATGACTGACGAATCATACACCAATCCTCTGTACGAACATGTATACAAATGCATGGATCTTGCCATACCCAGTAGAACAAAGACACTCTCCTCCAAAAAGAGAAAGCCAATCTGGTGGTCCCTTGTCATAAACAAACTCTACAACAAAAGGAGAAAACTGATGCAGAATAAGGTGAAGCCCCAAGACTGGAAAACTCCCTTATCACCTTCAACAAAAAGTTGAGATTCCTCATCAAATCCTCTAAAGATAGCTATGAAAACAGAATTGCAGCAGATAGTAAAAACAACCACAAGGCCTTTTATAGTTGGAATCTCCACAGCAATACCCAGATTTGCTCTGAGCTACTGCACAAAGTTACCTCCTATACCGAGCCAACAGATATTGCCAATATACTGGCCAACAAGATTTAGTGTCATCCTTACCCATCCCCCCAAGGGACCAGTCACAATATCAGTAGATTGCCAGCCACCCAGTATTACTGCTGCACAAGTTAAAACAACACTGTCCAAGGCCAAGAATACAGCTTCTATGGGACCTAACAATATCCCTGGCTGTGTTCTACATGAACTACAGAGTGAACTGGCACCTCACCTGTGTGCCCTGTTCAATCACAGCCTCACCTTAGGCTTTGTCCTACTGAATGGCGCACTGCTACTGTCATCCCTCTCCACAAAGGAGGAGCAACTACAGATCCTGGGAACTATCGCCCCATTAGCCTGACGGGTCTGATATGCAAAGCTATGGAATGCATCATCATGGACCTAATAAACAAGGATATAGGGAATCTCCAAACTCTGGATCCCACACAGTTTGGTTTTGTGAAGGGTAGATCATGCCTGCTCAACTTGGTAAACTTCTTTGAATCAGTCACCAGAGCTGTGGATGAAGGCAAGGTGGTTTATACAGCTACCTTGATCTGGCTAAGGCCTTTGGTCCATTCCCCACTCAGGAATCATAGAAAAACTCACTAAGATAGGCATCAACCCCTATATCACTAGGTGGGTTGCAAACTGGCTCACAGATAGAACCCACAGTGTGAAAGTAGCTGACTCCAAGTCAGACTGCCAACCAGTCATGAGTGGTGTCCCACAGGGTTCAGTCCTGGGTCCTCTCCTGTTTGCTATCTACTTCTCTGAAGTCCAGGCCAACACAAAGGGACTCTGGTTGACAAAGTTAGCAGATGATTTCAAGTTGGGAGCTATTATTAACTCCCTGAGTGATGTTGACATCCTACAGAAAGGCCTCACTGAGACCAAGGACTGGTGTCAGAACCATTGCCTTAAGCTCAATGCCAAAAAATGTGTCATCATCTCCTTTGGGAAAAATCCAGTTCCCATGAATTACCACATTGATGGTAGTCCACTGAACACACAAGGTGTTATAAGAGATCGGGGAATACAGGTTGACAGCAACCTCTCTTTTGACCACCACATCACCACTGTGGTCAGAAAGTCCTTCTATGAGGCACATCTCATTACTAAGGGTTTTGTATCCAGGAAGAAAAAGGTCTTTGTCTCCCTCTACTCTTCCCTCATTAGGCCAGACAGCGAGTACAATGTCCCATTTGGCAAGTACCTCACTAAACACCTGCAACAACTGGAGAGGCCACAAAAGTACCTCACAAAGAGGATCCTAGGCCTTAAACATTTGTCCTACAGGACAAACTAAAAAACCTCCAACTATTCTCTGTCTCATATCACCTACTTCGAGGCGATCTCTGCTTGACTTACAAAGCCATGTTTGACTCAGCTCTGTTAGAAATGCTACATCTAAAGAAATCCCAATCCCTCCACACCACATGCTCCAGAGACCTCACCCTCATTACCACAATCAACAGAACATGCTGGGGAGACAGGTTCATAACCCAGAGACTGCCCATGCTATGGAATAGACTTCCCATACATGTCAAGCAGAGCACCTCACTGGCCCTCTTCAAGAGAAATCTTGATGAGTGGATGGGAAATAGAAAATTCACCCCAGGGATCACTCCAGTGGCTTTACTCGACAGAGGCACTGGGAACTAAGGTTGGGTGGCATGATGCCAGGGCAATCCTATGGGCTAGCCTTGAAAAGGCTCCAGGGCCATTAGCCTAGTACACACCTATAAACCTATAAACCTAAGCAATTGGATGTAAACATACAATTCCCTGCAAACATTGCAAACACTTTCCACTGGCAAGGAATATGCTGCATAACCTTATATACACTCTGAGACAAATGCTTTCTCCATGGTTGAGATGAATAAAAGTGGAGATTGGAGTACCCTAGACATGTGCCTCTACCAATAGGAATGACATGAAACAGGATGGGGGTATCCCAGACATGTGCCTGAACCAATAGGAATGACATGAAACAGGATGGGAGTACCCCAGAATTGCCTCTACCAATAGGAATGACCTGAAACAGACACCCCTTAATCATTATTGGCAATTCTTTATTCCTATAAAGTGCTGAGGTCCATGTCAGAAATTTCTTTCCTAAGCCCACAACCTCCAGCATTCTAAAGTGAAATTTCAACTCTATAGTATAATGTTTTTTAATATCAAAGAAAATAATACCTTCACTATTTTGGTTCTCTGCTTCTGCACATGTTACAAAATGCCTAAGCAGCCACCAATTCACCTCTGTCATCCTCCATTTAAAGTGATATGTCCACTGTAAGAAACTTTCCTTCTCACTACGATCTGTAGTGCAGGACATGCTGAACAATAAATCTGCTCTTTTGGTAAATGTTTTTGCTGCTCCATTTTGAATAATATTTTTTTAAAAAATAGCACTTTCCCTGACATTCTGTCACTGAGGTTAAACACCAAACTTTAAACTCATTGTTGTCAACTTAGGGAAAGAGTGCGATGTGTCCATCGACTTTGATGGACGCATCTCTGCACATGCACAGAGATGCATCCATTAAAGTATATAGCTGCACCTCACATTATCCCTCTGTTGTTACCTCTGAGGGATACATTAAATTTATTTGCTCTGTGGTTTAATAAAACAAGTTTACAAAACGTTTTTATTAAAAATGACTCATAAATAGGGAATGAAAGGTAATACAACCGCATTGTGGCACTGTGTGACACCTTAAACCTCCTGTAATAGAGGCGCATGGGATATATGTAAATAACCTCTTAAGGACATATATGGCTTCTGAATATCCATGACTTTACTTTTTTCTTTTTAAGTCTTTATGGATACATTCAGGCCATTAAAGCTGAGGTTGAGGAACAGAGGCAAGCAGCAGCAGGAATCACCCAATGCATGGAGGCAGCGTCAATGGAACAGGGGATAAAACGGCTGGCAGAGGAAGTTCTTTCCCAACCATAGATGGAATTAGCCTTTGACAATCAAGGGTTTGTGTTACAGGAAGATTTTCTTGAACCCTACAGTGGTCCCTGGACAGTTTCCAAGACAACAGGTGACTATGCTTTATATAATTTTACTTTAAATGAATATGACTCTGATCATGCCGATCTTCTCAGCAAAAGTTACTCTTTTGTAGTGATGAGCACTATTAAAATTGAGAAGTTTATCCTGGATTTAAAGTGCATCTTAGTTAAATTTAAAAATCACTATTGATTCTGATTTGAAGAGGACTGGTTTTAATATTTTACATCGGTCCAGTACTTACAACAACCCCCTGGTATTGCCTTTGGTTTTGTTTGAAAAGCTGGTGGAATTTAAGCTGGTGGAATCTGATTTTAGGGTTTTATGCTCTGACCGTAAACAGCAAGTTAACAACTGGGGGGTTTAGTAATGAGTAGGGGCAATTATGTAAACAGGATGAATGTTCATGTTTTTGATCAAAGACAAATCAATCCTTTGTTGTATGATTTTCTTCATGTAAAATTTCCTATGGTACCCTCTGTCTTCAGGATTCCGAAGATACACAAGAGGACCATTGACCCGTCCCCCCATGACACCCATTGTGAATGCCAGCAGTTCTAAAACTCACCCCCCTAGTTAAGTACATTGATGCTAAGGTTAAAAAATGTTTGGAAATTTTTACCCAACTGTGTCAGGATTCCTGGGATTTTTTTTTAAAAATCAAGACTTTGCATATTCAGAAAATTTGGTATTTTTAACAATTGATGTGGTGGAGCTGTTTAATGTGATTTCAGATGATGCTGGCTTGGCCTGGTTTAATTATATTTTGAATGAATCTACTGAGTTAGATCAAAATGAGAATGGTATTTTAACTTTACTCATAGAATTAGTCTTACAGAATAATTTTGTCTTTTTGGAAGGTCAATATTTTCAGCAAGTTAAGGGGGTGGCTATGGGGGCCTCATGTGCTCCAATTTTTGCCAATATCATCCTTATCCAGTGGCAGAAACATTTTTTATTTAATCAGTTTTCTGCAGTCCCCTGGAAAGTATACATTAGATACTTGGACAATATTTTTATAGCCTGGGATGGTGCTATTGCATATATTGGCCCCTTTATTGATTATTTGAATTCTACTACCCTCTTTCTTAAGTTTACTTATTCTTTTGACCTTTTTCCGTCAACTATTTAGATGTTAGAATTTCCAAAGATGATGACAGCCAAAGTTTAGTGAATACCATTTATAGGAAACCTACTTATTGCAACAGTTTGTTGCACTATAGGAGCAAACATCTTGAATTTCAAAAATATGGGATTGTAAAAGAGCAGCATATACAGTTGGCAAGAATGATTTCCAAAGATGGGTATATGAAGTGGAAAGTAAAGCTTTGGCCAACATATTTCTTGCCCGAGGGTATCCCTTTCAACTGATTAATGCTATCAGTTCTGATATAGCATAGAGAAGGAAAGGTGGGGTTATTTTACCTTTGATAAAAAACAACCATAAGTCAGTAGATGACATTTTTGGTGGTGTCCATGTTTACAAAAAGGAATATTCCACAACCTTTGTTATGGAACACTATTTGGAGAAGCGGTATACAAGGGAGATTTTAAAGAAGAACTGTTTTAGTGGTATTATTGACAAAGTTGGTGAGAGGCCCCTTGTAGTGTACTGGAAGGGTAAAACTATAAAAAAATTTTGGAGCATGGTAACTTCAGTGCATGCCCTTATACCCACAAAAAAACTGCCAAATGTGTTTTTGTTCCCAGTGTAAGCTCATACTTGTGAGGGATTCTGTTTTGGTTAATGGGAATAGTGTAAAGGCTACATTCTTTTATAACTGTAATTTACAGGGGAAAACCCACAGAAAATTCAGGGAATGCATCTATGAACATTCCTTAGATCTTAGGAAAAATAAAACCAGCAGCCTTTTTGTCAAACACATCAATAACAATCCTGGTCATAATTTTCTTTTTTTTTATGGTTTTGATTTTGTTTCTAAGACTCCGAGGGGTAGGCTTTGGGAGGACTTATTAGAGCGTTGTGAGTTGCTATGGCAACTCAGTCTGAACACTTATGTTCCCCCAGGGCTTAATGAGCATATTTCCATTGGAAGTGTTCCGAGGTTAAAATCCTATAAAGTTTGATTGTTTTTGCATTTGTATATGCATTATTATAAGAATTGTTATATGTATTTTCCTTTGTGTATATATATATATATATATATATATATATATATATATATATATATATATATATATATATATATATATATATATATATATATATATATATATATATATATATATATATGGGTCTACTAAATTTGCCCTAACTTCCGATTGACTGACACCCATTTGCCCGACACCAAATGACCGGAATTTCATTTGACCGGCACTTCATTTGACTGACACATATTATTGGTAAGTAAATGGGATATGCCCCCTTCCCCACTGTAGTGTGACCCTGGAGTTAGAATATATAGTTAGGGGGGGTGTGGGGGGTGACACCCCCCACTTAATTTCATATTATATTGTTTAGTTTTGCTTTAATATTGATGTGCCTCCCACAGCCCCCCTAACTATATATATTCTAACTCCAGGGTCGCACTACAGTGCCATTTATTTTCCAATAATACTTGTCGGTCAAATGAAGTGTCGGTCAAATGAAATTTCGGTCAAATGGGGTAGGGGAAATGGGTGTTGGTCAATCAGAAGTTAGGGCAAATGAAGTAGATCCATATATATATATATATATATATATATATATATATATATTTTTTATTTTGATTTTTATCTGCCTTTAATGAGTATTTAATGGTTAATTGGGTGTGTGGGATCATGTGATTAGGAAAGAGGGATAATTAAACCCTTTTGTATGTTATTTTTTTATTCTGAAGAAGTCTGTTGTATTGTCAGATGAAAGGGCTCAATTTTTTTTACATTAAACTGTTTTGCTGGTTCCTTGTCTCCCACTTTTATTTTGTTTTCTGTATCCATAAAGACTTAAGATCTTTTTAATATGCCCAAATCATCCTACAGCTTTTTAATGTTACCCTGCTACTGATGTTTCCATTCCTGCTGGCCTTTGGATTCTAGCTAGATGGACTGCAGCGTTTCTAGGATTTTGTTTAGCAATTGTTTCTGACACCTCTCCTCCATTGCATTCAGCTTCCTTAATAGTCATCTTCTCTAAATCAGCCTTACACATCTCTCTTACAAAAACAAATGAGGCTGAGATTACAGTATTCACTACATGGGCAAGCAGAGCTTAGAGCATTCACTACTCCATATTGGGCTGCCAGCCACACCCCCAACTATCCACAGATTGACTCCAGGATTGACTGGTATGGTCCTCCCAGAGAAAGGAGGTGCTGTCTGAAGGAAGATATTGGCAAGGCGGAATCATCATGATACTCACTGGCTTTGGAATATATATGAATCTATGGCATGGTTTTGTTTTTGCTTCAGCCCCAAAACGTGCTTGTTTTCTGTTGTGTGTTGGCTGATTTTTTATTAAAACATTTCTAAAGCTCTGCAACTGAAAGACAAGTCATACTTTCAAACTATTCCTGAGGTTATGCAGGTAAAAGATGTACGTTATACTTTTATAACTGTACTTCAATTAATTTCTGTGAGATTTGAGATACCAGAACAGGTAATGGACCACAGTATTTTGGTCATTAATTTCATCTGTATAAGAAACAATGGGGGTTTTGAAATGTGATATCAAGTCGCAGATACAATCAAAGCAATAGACAGGTTGGGCATGTGGTGCAGACTGTAAAGAATTTAATAAAGAAAAATGAACATTCCAATACTAGTGATGTTACTTAGCCGTCTTGGAACACTGCAACACTCCGTTGTAGCCAGAAGGACAATGTTTAACTCTGTATCTAATGTGTAAATGTCTGAAATCAAAATACCTAACTTAATTCACATTTAATCTGCTATACAACCATTACAAGAAAGGCAATGGAACAGAAATGTTACTTTGTCTAGGCAGTGAAGAATTTGTCTCTAACAAAAAAAGAGGAAATAGGATAAATGTGTTAGATCATGAGTTTGGTCATAAAGAGATTGTGGACGACATTGTACTCCAAAAAGTGAACATTGCAAAATCGTACAGAATATAAAGTCAGGATAACAGGATGTACATAAGAAACTGAAGATGTTTACAGAAACAGCCTGATTCAGAGGACTACAGAACGGTGCAGAACATAATTTGAAATAATCTTGGAAGTCCTTCAGTAGAGGAAATTATGAATCCTTCTGCTAATTGAGCTGATTCATGATGGCTCGCTGTGTAAATCAGAGTCCAGTGAAGTGAATCCAATAACTTCTGAGTCTGATATTGACAACTTGCAGGGCATTGATCAGAACATTTCAGTGTGATCACCTCATATTTCAAATCAATACAACTTGCTCATGATACTGTGAATGATAAATCTAAAGTGAGTGTCGCTAATAAGCTCAATACATGTAAACATTAACTTTTTGGTACGTTAATTAAAAATAATTCATATTTAGACTTAAAAATAATTGAACTAATGAGAACAGACACATTGGGTTTATTTTCTATGAGCTCTATTTTACATGACATATAGGTACTAATTTATGTGCACTTTGCATCATAGAATAGGCTTCATTTCTTATTTAAATTAAAGGGACTGTGACATATGGTAATATGTGAGGCTATAAGAACAACTTTCTCTTTAATAGAGCTTAGCATATTGAGAATTGCATGTTCTGTGACTTTGCGAGTCTTTGGAGCATATAGTAAATTGTGTTACCTCTATGCAGGCACCTTATCTGTTTGGCCTTCCTGTACATTTGTATTAATGTTGCAGACAGCGTACAGTGTCAGAAGACAGTGTCTGCTGCAAGCACTGTTATGACATCACCACACTTGAACCTTTCCCATAACTACCTAACTTACCTTTTCAGGTCTCTAAAGGTCAACAGATTCTGCAATGTTTGCTTTGGTGCTACTATGGGCAGTCAGTATTAGCTACCAACCATGGATTATAAATAAATAGAAGGAAGTATCGACTAGACATGTTAAAATACATACATGTCAAATAACCTAATGCTGTAAACGACTACTACACATGATGTGGACCTGTCCTCTAGGACACAGAAGTGCAAGAAAATAAATACAGAAATTCAGCTGATTAACATGTCATTTGATCATTCATCTTATAAATACAAAATCAGACATAACTCTTAACCAGTCAGGGACAAATCTCAACACAATCTAGGACAAATCCAGGAATATTCAGGTACACTCAGGGTCACTTTTAAAATCTTAATACTATTAAATTGAGACACTGACAGGTTAAGAAAATATGAATTAATATACATTTTCTGAAGTAAAATAAATCTATAATTCTAATTATTGTCATTTTTCCTTAAGTGAAATGTATCAAGTTTTCTCCAAAAGTCACCAGTTTTACGAAGGAATAAGAGGGCCAGAGCTAAAATTTGAGTCAAATTCAGGGACAGTTGAGAGGTATGAAATCAGGAAATGGCTTTTTCTTCCAGTGCAGAAACTCCCTAGAGCCTTTTTGTTTTGTAACATTAAAGAAACTTTTGCATAATACACAGCGGGAAGTGAATGAACTTCTCCACTGGAGTGAAGATACACAGATTTTGCATGATGTCTTAATACAAACTTATAGTGTGCATTTAAATTTTGTAATACGTGCTCTCTGCCATGGCTTATTATTTATTTATAATAAGAAGCATTTTCATCAAGGAAGACAGCTTGACTGAATATTAAGAAAGAAGACATATATTTCACATGGAATTTAACGTTCCTGCTAACGTCTTATTACTCTCTTTTTCAACTATACAGCCGATTGGCAGCCACTCACAATGCAATTTCACTTCACTGAAGATGAAAACCTCTGACAGTAAACATCAAATGCCTGAAAAAACAGATTCAGTGAAAATATTGAAAGCATAACTAGAAAAATAAATTTTAACACTGCAATATACTCCATATGTGGGGCGTAATATTTTCTGAATTCTCTTACTCCAATGTAATCCTAATCATTATTCCAGGCATACCTTTAATAGTAATAATAAACCATAACCAAAACCTTAAATCTAGCACCATTTCTGACGCCAGTTCTAACCCTGAAGTGACTGATTCCTGCATATATGACAGAAAAGAAATCAACTGATTTCCTTTTACACAGGGAGACACTTGGATAAATTGAAACCATTATATAATCTGATAAAGTTGTACTGTGTGATATGCCTGGTGATAAGCAGTTCTGTTCCCATCTCTGTACTGATAGAATCATACAATACCTTAGGAAGGGAAACAATGAATGTTAATTAGTATATATTGGACCACCCTAGTTAGTGAACCTACATTTAAGGATGTATAAGGAGAACGTTAAACAAGGGTGAACTTGAGTTCAGTTTTCTACAGGTTTCATTTGCTACATGGCTTCTGCATTCCATTTTCTAGAACGTAAGTTATTCATTGTGGTATTTGATTGTTAATGTATTTCCCCAATGAGGCATTTTAACCATTTATTTACATTTCTTTTCAGCAAACAAACTCTTATTATAATTATTATTATTATTATTATTACCAAGCAGTACTGTATAACATAAAGTAAGGATTCTTTATTTTGGTTTCAAGCAGATTACATATAGTATTTCTCCCTTTTTATGTAGTCTAGTATATTTTTATATTTTATGAACAACTGACTCAGAGTAATAAAAATGACTCCTATTAGGAAAGGACAAACAAGAAAATTAATTCATTTTATTTGTAGTCCAAAACTGGCCTTGTTCATGTGCCATTAGAATGCAGCTCACTTTATCTGGAGAAATGTTTTTTGTTCTATAAAATGAAAAGTTTTCTACTACTGAACCTCAGTCATGTCATCCTAAATCTCTCTACTGCATTTCTGTACTTCCTTTTAGAGAATATTTTTAAGCTTGCCTGTATTTTTTAATTTCAGGTGCTTCCAGCTCATTTAACCTGCACTCTGTATGGTAGTATTAATATGGAACTAAATTCCTTCATTTTTCCTTCTTTATCTGCAGGCTGAAGTATATTAGCATATTTTATTTCCAGTGAAATAAATACTGTGCATGTGATGCATACTAAACAGCACGCTGCAGCATCATTATGCATAACGAAGGGATCCATTAGGATTTCAAGTGCTTGCATTAGTATGTGCTGTAACGGCATTGCTGTAGAACATTAGGAATGGCATAGGGGCGCGTGTGTGTGTGTGTGTGTGTGTGCGTGTGTGTGTGTGTGTGTGTGTGTGTGTGTGTGTGTGTGTGTGTGTGTGTGTGTGTGTGTGTACATGCATGTGCATTTGTGTGCATCTGTTTAATCATGTATCATTTTTGATTTCTGAACTGAAGACATTAAGAACTGATGGCAGGAAGTTTAATGTTATGGAAAATAATGCTAAAGTATTCTTTGCATAGTGTAACTTTGTAGAATACATAAAAATAAGGCACACTGACCAGAAGATAGTTAGATTAAGTAATGATTTTTATATAGTTAAAAGCATAAAATATTGTTCAGCAGAGTATGCAAAAAGCTGAATCTGTATTTACATAACAGGATGGAAAGTATTATACACACACACACACGCACATAGACACACACACACACACACACACACACACACACACACACACACACACACACACACACACACACACACACACACACACACACACACACACACACACACACACACACACATATATATATATATATATATATATATATATATATATATATATATAGACATAGATATAATGCAGAATGATATGTTGCAACAGACAGCTATGTAGGTAATTAAACTGAACAAAAAATAGTCTTACATAGTAAACACACACTTAGGACAGTAGTTAGGTTAGTACAGGTAACTGTAAGTAATTTTTTTACAATAAAATGCATAAACAGATTGTAAAATAGTTTTACCCTGTGATTAACATTGCCTGTTTTTTTTTCTCAAATCTGCATGACTAAACTATAAAAATGCTTGTTATAATGCTTTTAGTTGCTGGCTGCTGTTTGAGTATCTAGTTAATGGAATGCATTTCATGTTATGCTTTCTCGTACTTTTTGCATATGAATATCTTTGACTATTTTTGTATAACTCATTATGCTGGAGCTTTTCTGCCTGGTCCCACACTGCAAGTAGGCTTGTCCTAAATAAACCACTGAAATATGAAAATACATTAAGTAAGGAAGCAAATAGTTTCATTGGGGGGTAGCTGGGTGGATGCATGAATCGGCTTTTGTAAGTTGAGGCACTAACCATTTTTCTGCAGTACTTTGAAGTCCTTTTTTTTCTGCCCTTCACTCAAGAGCTGAAGGACACGTGAATTTGGCTGCTGCAGAAATCAATTCTCTAATCAGCTTTTTGCAATAAGTCAAAGTTCTTTTTTTTTTTTTTTGCTCTTCACTTGAAAAGCAAGGGGGTGGGGTGATAATTCAGCATCTTGCCCAGTTGCTAGATGACACAGCTATGGTTCTGCATATGGTACTGATTGCAATGAATCTGACAGACAAGTGTGAACATTCCAGTACTAGTAATTGCTACTTAGTTATCTTGGAGTATCTTTGTGGCTGTACATCATTTAATCGCCTATTTCCTAGAGGTACATTTCAATAAAAAAGTGTACTTTTTTCCTCATAAAAATATCATTTTAGTAGAGGAATCCCCACTGGAACTCAGAAACATGTATCAGCTAACAATGGTATCTGATATATAGCCTCCTACAACACTGTCATTCACAAGCAGTAGACTTTTCCTGAGAAAATAAAAATGACCAGGAAATCCCAACAGGACCCAAGAGCAGCTGCCAGATGAAAAATATGCCTGACAAGTGGTTAGTAGAGCTTAGTCAAGTCAGTAAAACATTCTGACTGAATTTTACAGTCTTGAGGTAAATATTTTAAATGACATCCCACAAAAGTAAATGTTTTAAATCGCAACCCTCAAAACTAATGCCTTGAAAAAATACACAAATTTACAAGTGATTTCCCTCAGGCAAAATAAGTCTACAGATATGTTTCTTAGTTAAAACCTTAGTGACAAATATTGAAAGATGTCAGAAAGACAAAATAAAATCAATTCATTTATAAATTTTAATATTGTGGAAGGTAATCCCCAATGGGAAACATATCTGCCCAACCTTGTAGAAGCACTAACCAATGGTCAATCACCTGAAACCAACAGAAAAGCACACTGTTTGGTGACAAGAAAATTCTGAAGTTTTGATGCAATAGCCACAAAGTTTATCTTTCTTCGCTTATACATGGCAGTGTCTAGGGCACATAGAAGGTGCCCTAAAGCTTTGGCAGATGGCTAGTGGGTTTGATCCTTGGCAGGATACATCCCATATAGCTTAAAGCTACTGCAGCAGTGATCTATTCAAACATCTATTGTTATGGTAAGTTGACATATAAAACTGTACTAAGCTTGTGTGTGGAATTCTGTTGCATTCAAATTCTGTCTCTTTCTTTTAATGAGAATAAGAATCATGCACACTGCTCATAGTAAAGCTTTTGTCTAAACTGTTTTTTTTTACTCTCTCTCTCTCTCTCTCTCTCCCTCACTCTGTTACTCTCTCTATGTCTCCTGGAATTGACTCAGATTTAAGTAAGCAATCTATATCTTGCAAAGGAGCATTTTTGTATTCCAATAAAGCTATGTTTGTGACAATGCAATAGTCACTGTTAATACTTGATGGTATGTGTACTCTCTGCTGCATAGACTCACTGTCAGTGTGCTGCAATTTATTCAGGAGCCTTTTTGACAATTTAAGACTTTATTAATAGATTTCAATAATAGCACAAAGCTTTAGTTTTAACAAGTCATCAAAAATAAACAATAATAATGAAACACAAAAATAATTCATATCACTTAAAACATCATTATAATAGGTCAAATGATCAGTATATCAAAATATTTAACAAATGAGTTTTTGACAAGTATGTACAGTTCTCTTGACTTGAGTGTTAGACATTAAATACTTGGGATAAAAACCCCCATGTTGAAACCTACATTGTTCTGAATTCTCTTGAATGGCATAGGTACACATTGTGGACTATTATCTGAATTTATCGAAGCTAGAATTCTATTCCTTAAAATGCAGCCTTCATTTAAGTGGTCACTCTTTTACTTCTAGCATCCGATAATTTAAGTTTAATTTAATTTAATTTAAGCTCAGGAAACTCCAGACAATGGTCAACATATACCAAATACACACAGTCTTGATAGTGCAATAAGTCTATTCCCATTGTACTCTATGGTTTTCCTGAAACTTTACCATGATAAGCATTAAAACTAATACAGTTCTAAGCCACTTACTATGTTTGCACTGACACTCCTGGCCAAATATTAATCATAAGATCTTTTTTGTGTGTCACAGTTCTTAACAGAAACTTCTATTTTATTGCTAAAATGTATTTCCTTTAGCAATTTATAAGCCTCAAACATCAAACCCTATATGCAGCTAATCTGTTCTCTGAATTTCCATTTATATGACTGCTCAGCTCTGATATAACTTTCTCATAATAACCTTTTTAAGTATTTTCATATCAGGATCACTCTCAGTACACAAACAACACTTTTTAACCTTCTTCTCAGTCAGAGTTATCTGTGGAGCTATCTGGTTAACTTCCAGTTCATCACCAAAAAAATGTTTTTGTTGCTCTAGAAATCAAAAAAGGACTCGGTATATATCTATTAATATAACTCTTTTTCTGGCTTACATTTCACAAGTAAATGATATCTTTGTAACTGCAACAGTACTCTTTCTAGTTTTGTTAGTATCTTGTACAATAATTTCTGAAACTTACTCAGTAATGGAATGTTTTCTGCTTCCTCTAGAAAGTTTCTCTAAATACATTCATCAAACTTTTTATAACTATTTGCTGTAGCAAGCGACTGTTTTTTTACCTGTGCATATCTTTTTGGATACCATGAAAGGCTCTGTTCCTACAAGCAACTAGTTTATCTTCTTGCAGAACTGCTCTACTATTTCTAGTCTAGCAGGCATCTCCTTGTAATATGACTAAATTATTCACATCAAAATATTTCATTGTGCGCACACCTCTCACTAACCATTAAGGCAATTCAAATATCTTTTCATGCTCTATATTGCTGAATGATTCCACAACTTATTCTAATGATTTTATTAATATAAAATTTATTTCTGACATTAAAAACATGAAACTCAAAAAGATACTGCAGTGATACAAACAAACAAACCAAGAAATTTCATGACAGCTTTTTAATGTCTGATGTTCACATGTACACCTTTTCTGACCTAACACTTTGATATGATGATCTGAATAAATAAGCAATGTACAATTCAATTTTTTTCAATTTGCACATTACATTACATTCTATTTATTAATTTTGGGCTGCCCTCTCTAGATTTAAGGTAAATACTTTGGTCACATTTTTTCTCTTCCCCTTTCTTGTGAACAGTTTATTTTTTGCAAATTTTTAATGCACGTGTTGTGTAAAAACAACTAATGACACTGTTTTAGTACATCCAATCTTTTTTTTGCCTCAAAATGTCTTTCTTTCATTTTATACCTTAGCAAAGCAATTTCACTTTCCCACCTTCTATGCACTTGTTTAATTGCAAGGCGTTTTGTCATGCTTACAGCCGCAGCTCATGCAGAACTTAGAAATGTCACATTTTTTAGTATTTTTCTATATTTCCAATAGCTCTCATGACTCATTTTACAATATTTTACTCATTTTAATATGTTAGTTTTACAGATAATTTTGTCCACTTCTAATTGTCCTGTGAGCTCTTTTACCTGTGATGATATGACTACATAAACTCTGCTCACCACTCACTTTATTAAATATTAAATTGAATTCAGCTGCACCAGTGAAGGAGACGAATAAAGCCCTGACTATTACGCAGGTGACCTGGGTATGACTACTTGCTCAGGCGACTGAAGGAGAGCCGGGGGGTGGAAATTACCATCCCAGGGTGGGTGAGTGGCCCAAATGGGCATTTAATGTAATGATCCCTAGTGGAGGCAGGGGATGGTACATCAGCAGGCATGCCTGAGAGAGTTTTAGGGTGGAGACATGGCTAAGCCCCCCCAGCATACCATTCATCCACAAGAGGAGGGGTGAGCACGTAGGCCAAAAGCAAACCCCCCCCTTCAGAAGGATGCTCAGACATGCCAAGACCCAGATGTCTAGCTCTATGACTGACACCAGGATCCTAGATTAAGACTGGGGGGCACAGAAGACAAGCTGGTAAGCACGTCATGATCAGGTACCATGGTGCCAGACCACTAAGTAATATGAAGGACAGTGGTTGGAGAAAAATGAGGCAAAAAATCTGATTCACTTTGTATTTTTCTAATACCACATAGAATCCTGTGTCATAATAATTAAGCAAATTTAAAGTCTTTGATTAATTCCTTTGTGGAAACTCATGCCATAAAAAGATATATGGCAGATTTCTTCCTTGGTTCATAGCATTTCTAAAGTCTCTGTATAATCATTGCAGAACTGTCTCTTTCACTTTTTCAAAATTCAAATACTTTATAAACTTTCAGGATGTCTTCCTTCTGACATGCAGGAATTTAATGCACTGTAACTTTGAATTCTTCTCAGATGGATTCCAAAATGGTGGACAGCCTGTAAGCACGCTGACAGTGCAGCTCCTGCATTCCTATACTATAATTTGACTTCAAACTAGCGCATCGCTTGGGAAAAGTATACCAAACATCAATGGATTAAAGCAGAAATATGAGTGCTTACTTGTTTCATCTTTATTTTTCAAAAATTCTCTCATTCTGAAGGAAAAATAATTACTTGTTGGAAAGAGAGCCCTGAACCGCATGGTGTGGATTCTTCAAGACCAACAGGCCTAATAAGAGGAAAGTAAGAAGAAATGCAACTTTCATAGCAAGACTTATCATATAAAATTTTGCACCACTACTACTAGGAATCTAACTATACAAGATTAATGGAGAATCAGCCAGATCGGATGGAAACTGTAATCACAAAAACCAAACTGTCTGCAATTACTACTCCTGAGAAAGAAACCACTTCTAAAAGGCAAAAAATTAACAAGCAACAACAAGAAGATGGTAAAATGTGTCAAAGATTAAAACAGGAACAACCTTTAACACTGGAGGATCTGAAAACAGCATTACAACCTTTACAAACAGAAGTGCAGGGTTTCTCTCATAAGCTAACTACATTTGGCTCTACTCTGGACCAAATTGTGCTTAGGCTAGAACAAAATGAAGCTAACGTTATGGACAATGAGCTAAAAATAAATGAACTGCAACAAAAAGCACAAACCAATGACACCATAATTAAAGAATTACAGCAAAAAATGCTAGACTTGGAAGCTAGAAGCCAGAGAAATAATTTTATCATAAGAGGTATTCCAGAGGGCTTTGATAATCCACAACTTATTCCAATAATAAAAGAAATACTGAGCTCTCTTCTGACTAATAAAGATCTCCTGGATGAGATAGTGATTGAAAGAGCCCAGAGAGCTATAAAGCGTACACAAACAAGTGATCTTTCAAGACAAATCTACATCAGACTGCTTAATTCAGCACATGTTCAACAGATACTGTCAGCTTATAAAGTTAAAAAGAATGTTACATGGAGAGCACATAAATTACAATCTTCCTTTAGAAATTGACAGAAACTCAGTAAATACTGCACTTACCTCATTGAAAATAAGATTTGTTTCCAAATGAAATGTCCTGCAACTTTAACATTTTATTACAAAGAAGAAAAAATATCCCTGGAAACACCTGACCAGGCAAAATCCACCTTTCTGCGTCTCTTCAAAGTAAATCCTACCTGAGACAAATCTTTTCATATCTTTTGATCCAAAAACAACATTTGGAAGGCTAAACAAGTGCTACAGCTCCAAAGAACTACAGGACAGAAGAATATACCACTCTTATGGGAAACTTCAAGCAAATGGATGTGGAATGTGTTCTAAATAACTCTGCTTACCTGCCTGTAAAGAAAACATTTTTGCTACACTGTAATACTTAAGGTACTGTCTTTTAATAACTGCCTTCTACATTTAAAAGCTGGAAAGCTACCTAACACTGACTGCATAGAGAAATGACTTTAAAGTGCATTTACAGCTTACAAAAAGGAGTGTTAAACTACATTTAAATAATGGGATATAACCTTTGATATAATAGTTTAAGTAGTGTAAATACTAGACATTAGTAGCTTCAGTTAAAATGTATAATCATTATTCTACTGGCATAATTATTGAGTTGTTTTTAAGTGTGTATATTACCAAGGTACAAAAACATTTCTCTTTTTTTTTTCTCCCTGTTTGTCCAGTAGATGGCACTGGTTAATTAATAATATATGAGTTCACAATGATGTGCTTGTACGGCTTTTGCCAGTGCAGTGCTAAATGAAGTTTTCAATACATTTTAAAGAACCACAGTTAGTTGCTGTTAGCAAGAATAATGCAAATGTTGTTGAATTTTAAAGTGCTGCCTTCTTTAAATGTTCATATATTGTACTTGTTTTTTAAAAATATTATTTTGTAAACTCTTTAATAACTCTTGAAATGTTAAGAATTATAATATGTTGCTGTTGCTACAAAACTTTTTATAAAAGATACTTTTCTCTTTCTCTCTATATAATATCTAATGGTACAATTAACATAATATTTTAAGAAGTCTGAAAATGAATATGCAGCACATAAATAACAAAAGGAGCGGGATGGGCACAGTCTGTTAGCTGATGACTGTTCGCATTTGGAACAGTATGGGTATTATTGACATCCCTCTGATAAATATTTACTCCTTGTTGCTAAAATAATAGTTTCTTTTAGTTTCTTAACCCATGCACATTTACTAATACAGAGGGATGGGTGGTTAGGCACCTATTTAGAGTTTAGGAGTATAGAAGTCACAACATTTATTCTTAAGATAAATACACTAACAGACAAAGTTTATAACTGTATTTTTGAGTGTCAACTAATGAGAAACTTCAACAATATTAATAAAAAATGATAACCATAGACTCTTGGAATGTTAAAGGGATGGTAGATAAAAAGAAAAGAAATTTAATCATGCACCTCACATACCAAACTAAGGCTGATATAAATTTCTTGCAAGAAACTCACTTAGATGACCAACTTTGGGTTAGGGAAAGGAAAAGAAAATGGGTTAAAACAATAGCTGCTGCAAATTATAGTTCTTTGTCCAGGGGAGTGGCCATTATAGTAAATACATCCTTCCAAGGAGAGATTACTTCATATGGAGCTGACTCAAAGGGAAGATGGGTATTATTTACTACTGAATATCATACTTTGAACAAACCATTACTCTTTCTTAATATATATATAGCCCCTGCTCAAATCAACAGCTCTTCATTGATGAAATCTTTAATATATTAGCCAAATAACCAAATCATCTATTTATTGTAAGTGGGGACTGGAATGCTTTACTAAATCTAGATAAGGATAGATCGCATAATAAAAACAGACAGTCACAATCTACCACTACAGCACTTGAAGAATTACAAAATACATTTGAACTAGCTGACCATTATGTTAAATTTCACTATGATAAAACAATATCAAGATTCACTTTCTTTTCAGCCACTCATAAAACTTGGTCCAGGATAAATGCTTTTCTAATTTCCCTTGCTTCCCTTTCTAACAAAATAAATTATGCTGTATCACTTAGAACTCTTTCAGATCATTCCAAAATTAGACTTTTAATAAACTTTCAAGCCCATAAACAAAATATTTCCTATCTCAATATCTGGACGTTAAATCCTAAAATTATACAAAACCAAGAAACAACACAAGAAATTCAGAATGTCCTAGCCCAACTCCAAAATGATTTTATATTCACTCAAATTCCATATGACATACAATGGGTGGCTACCAAGGCGGTCATCAGGGGTATTATTATTCAAAAATCTGCATGGCTCAAAAGAAAAATAGCATTCTTAAGAATGAACTAGAGTATTAAATAAACACTGCTGAACTAGAACTTCAGGAAAAATATTCTAAAGAACTTGAGGAAAAAATAATTGATTGACAAAAACAATTACACAAACACTATTTAGAAAATATCTCCTTCTTAGAATTCAGGTCAATATATCAATATTCAGAATGGGCTGAAACACCATCAAAATTCCTAGCTAGACTAATTAACATAAAAAGTGGACCTCCTAGGATCAAAGAAATAAAATATGAAGGACAGGTGAAATATAAAGACCAAGATATAGTGGATGTTTTTGAAGATATTTATAAGAAATTATACAATATACCCTTATCACCATCTACAGACATATTTGAGGATTTTATACATAATATACACTTTCCACAAATTACAGAAGATCAAAGGAAACTCTTAAAATCACTGTTACAATTAAAAGAGATAAAAGCTGCAATAAACAAACTAAAACTAGGTAAATCCCCTGGGCCTGATGGATACACATCTGATTTTTATAAGTTATTCATGGAACCTATCTCCAAAGTGTTATTAAAAGTTTTCAACTATATAATACAATATGGTATAACAGACAAATACTTAAATAACTCCAAGACAGTGTTGATTCCTAAATTGCATTCTGATCCAACAGATCCAGCAAATTATAGACCAATAGCCCTAATAAACACTGATCTTAAGATATTAGCCCATGTTATAGCAAATAGACTTAAGAATATACTCCCCTCTATTATTTATCAACAACAAATGGGCTTTATGACAAACAGACAAACAAGTGACAACACCCTCCTCTTAGATACCATTGTAAGACTACTTAATAGTGATAAATGCCCCAGATATGCCCTTACAGTAGATGCAACCAAAGCTTTTGATAGAGTAAACTTACACTTTCTCTTTAATATACTGCCTTTATATGGTTTTCCTCAAGAATTCATTAAAATGATCCAGGTTCTGTATCAGAAAGCTTCTACCACTATACAGGTAAACAAACTTATAACTAACCTTAAACTCTTATCCAATGGTACAAGACAAGGATGTCCTCTTTCGCCATACCTATTTAATCTTTATCTAGAACTCCTCCTTCTGTTTATTTCATATTCCCAGAATCCACAATACAAATCTTATATACTCGGCCTTTGCCGATGACTTAAATATATACTTCCAACTCCCCACTACTGACCTCCCAAAAATACTTAAAGCTATTGATGAGTTCTCAGTAGTTTCAAACTATAACTTAAATTTAAACAAGTCACACATATTTCCCCTCAATCCTATAGGTCATAAAGAATTGTACTTTCCCATGAGTGAGATCAAAATAAACTATCAGATAAAATATCTAGGAATACTATTTACTTCGGACTTCAAAGATATTATAAACAATAACCTACTAAGTACATGGACTAGTATTCAAAATGATATTGATAGATGGAAGAACATCAATATGTTTCTACTGTCAAAAGCTAGTGTTGTCAAGATGAATTTTCTACCAAGAATACTCTTTCAATTAAATGCTACTTTTTCAAATATTCCCCAAAACTTCTTCCTTGCCATGGAAAAAGCTATATCAAGATTCTTATGGTATCCCAAATCTACCAGAATTAAATATGGAAAACTTGTACTTGCCAAACATAAGGGGGGATTGGGGTTGCCTGATTTTAAGCTTTACTATAGTATAATTACTGTCTACAGACTAAAACAAATAATAAACTATGACTCATTTATAAATACTTGGACACCCCAGTGGACCAAAAACTGGTATGAACAGTTGAAATCCCTTGGCTATAATATCAAATCCCTACCATTCTTGAATTTAAACCAGGCTAGCATATACATGAAGAATCTACACCCACTAATTAAAAACATGATTCTTACAACACAGAAACTATTTAAATCATTGCAATTAGCTGACACTTTTGCCCTTATACAACCGTTACACCTAAATCCTAATCTACTAATAAATAATAAACCCGTAAATCTAACAAACTACCCCCTGATAAAAGACTACACAATATGGGATATACCAATGGAAAGAGTCTAACACGGGACAAATGAGACTTGAACTCAAACTTCCTAAGAAATATAGTATTATCCTTAACCAACTTCACCATCTTATAAATGCTAAAGTCTCACAAATACACACTGACTTACAGAACATAAATTCAGTTAAATTAATACTTGAAAATCTTGCGATTAAAGGGAAAACTATTTCTAGGACTTATAAAATTGTAATGAGCGCAAAACATCAGAATTCTTTATTATTTTCAAACTATTGGCAAATGAAAAATCAATCACTGACTGAAGAAAATAAGAAACTAGCCATTGAAAATACAATCAAATTCATTCCTTTCAAGAAGCTGTTATATACACAAATTATGGTAAATAACAATCTATATTATAGCTTATCTAAATTAAATCCTAACTTTTCGCCTATATGTCCCCATTGTCCCGATCAAACAGCTGATATTTTACATGTCATGTGGAACTGTACTAAGATACACAACTTATGGTGTTCCTTGAGAGTAAGATTAGAGAAGATGGGATATGCAAAATCAACCCTTAAATGGGAGACAGCTATATTGCACATTAACATCAATCAACTTCCAAAAATATTAAAACATATCTTTATTATGATGTGTGCCCTTATTAAATTCTTTATTACAAAGAATTGGAATGTCATGTCACTAATTACATGGGAAAATTTTAGCAATCTTGCTAGCAAATGTATCTCATCTCACAAATTGGTTTATTCAAAAACAAAAAACAAACGCTATTACCACGAATATTGGGGTTACTTACTAGATATAATTCTTGACAAATAAAATTTGCCCACAAATTGACATAAAAAGCTAACCTTTTAATAAGAAATGAATTTAGTATAACCAGTTTTCTTGCATTTTCCTCCCTTCTCTTAGTATATATGTATCTAGATATTTTCCCTAACCATACAATAAATGGTTGAATTTATATCTTTACTTTCTATATAGACTATCCCCATTCTACTATCCCTTATGAGACCAAATGAACATAAGAATTCTCATACTCTACTTGACGATGTAGTGACTTCTAGTGTATATATATATATATATATATATATATATATATATATATATATATATATATATAATTTTCTCGAAATGAGATTGTTGTCTGTTTTCTTTAGATATGTATTTGTATTGTTTATTTGTGTTTTTGAGTTATTGTATTGTTGTTATTATTTGGAAAAAAGAAAATTGAAATAAAGAGATTTTGGAAAAAAAAAGAATTCTTCTCAGATATACCACTCACAGTTAAAATAAAATAAATGTTTAAATCCACAAATTCCATTTTTCAGACACATTAGGCTGGAGAGATACATTTCTTGGTGGGCAATGTTTCACTAGTTCCTGAATGAAAGATGAAACAAGTTATGTTTGTTTATTTTTGACACCACAGGACATTTAGTATTGCAATCATTAACAGGGTTATAGACATGAAAACTTTCAGGTTGCATAGTGTTGTACAGGAGGCCATACCATATGATTTTCATACAGGACTGTAACATGGGCTAAAGTTGCTAATATTTTAAATATATGCATACATATAACTGGCAGGCAGAGAGAGGCACTTATAAGGTGGCCTGGTGGATATGTGAACAGCTAGGAGTATTCTGATGATAGAAGTAGTCTGACAGTTGTCACAGAGGATTAAGGAGCTGTTAACTAGCAGTTTTATGTAGTCCAGGGTTTGATTTTCTCTGCTTCCATTGCTTAACCATTTGACTCTGAGCAAGTCATTTAACCAGAGACCATTCTCAGGTTGAGTCTGAAATAGGTCCATGAAGATCAGTGCTCTATCTAAGTAAATAAGTACATATAAAATGAAATACATAAAATAAACTTCCAGGTTTGCACAGGAAACAGGTAAGTGGATAAATACATTAATAAAGCAGACTGTTATAGTAACATGTTTAAAGTGCACATGCATAGCTATATTGACAGGCATAGTAGGTCTTTAGTTGGAGGATACTAGATGCAAATTAATTCAATAAGAATGTATGAATACTATAATATGCAGACAAGTAGGATAGCTAGTGCATCTTATCAAACCTTTCACAACAAAAAAAAAACAGGTCAGATATCACAAGTGCATCACAACATTTACCGTTCTGTGGTGTATTAGCTGGTTGACTACATTTGTAGATGTTTACACTGTGTTCTATTTAACAGTGCCTTTTTCATTTTGTGAACATGTTCACAGTCTCTTGTACAGCAGGCACAGCACATGGGTTTAATAACTGGGTTTAACAGAAAAGTAAGTAAGATGCATAAAAAGAAGTCAATGATTAAATGGTACATTTCCGTTATCGGGGCAACACTATAAATGCAGTAGCAGCTGCTGGAATCCTCACTGTTAGCTTCTGTATGGTTGTTGCCAACCTTGTTAGCTTCCATATGTCTGTTGGCCAACCATTTCATAATTGCAATAGTTTCATAAATGATTTTTTGGTCTAAAATGGTTATCATTTTTGACTCCTTTATTTTACATGTTTTCAAACATGATTGATTGCCCACAGAAAAGTGATGTAGCTGCTCTCAAACCCTCTATAGTAACTGTTAGCAGTGATCCACGACTCCCTTTTGTAAAAAAAAAATAGTTTAGATACAATATATGTTTCTTAAAATCTAAAATCTTAAAATCCCATACTATTAACTAAAGAATGGTTGTTACCATTGTCAAGGTAACAGTATCCACGCAGTAGCTGCCACTTTAAATAAACTGCTTCAGGGGTAACATCTGTGGGAGATATTCCAAAAGCAGCTACCACGTCTAAAGCTTCCTGTAGCTATTTTAAACTGCAGAGGGATGAGGGGGGAACTAGTTCCTATTAAAAAAAAAAGAAACACAGAAAAGTGATGCAGCTTCATCAAGGCAATACCATTAATGTGCTAGCTGGTGCTTGGAATCCTCACTGTTAGCCAACTCTGTTAGCTTGTCTGTTGGCCAACCACTTTATAATTGAGAAGTAATTTACCAAAAAAAAAAAAAAAACGCAGAAAACTGATGCAGCTCCTGTCAACCCTCCCTGTAGTAACATATATATGGAAAATAACAGCTGTGCAAAAAAATTACAAGCGCTAGCTACCGCATTTATACCATTGCCCCAATAACGGAAAAGTACTGATTAAATAAGTCTTCACAAAAATGGATACACAGGGTGGTAGTTTGGATAGATGGATTGGTTCAGTTAAGAGAGATGTAGATAACACAAAGGAAAGAGGTTAAACAGGTACCTAGATACACTTTTGTGCACATATTTATGCATTTATTTAATTGTTCTACATTTCATGAGCAGGATAAACATGTTCCCTAGTAAAGAATAGCTGGCATTAGGTGTACGTTCTGTAAGTTTTGGAAGGCTATACATTTTGGATATTGAAATATTGAGGTTATTCATTGAATGCATACAAAGAATAACTTACTAAAATAACACACTTCAGACAAATAAATTTGCCACACCAGAACTCTACTAGCATAGAAGCAGCTGTAACTGGATACAGTAATGAAGGAAAAAAGCAAGATGTCAATATTTGTTGGAATCTTTGCCTAATACAGCCTCAGTCTGCATGTTACTTTGTTGCTCATTTTAAAAAAAATAAGGGAGATATTTTATTCCAAGGTCATGCTGAAATTATTTCTGTCTAATGAGACTAGCAATAAGTCATAATTAAACCCTTTACTCTTAAAAATGGTAGTAATTGTAAGATATGTATGGAGGAAGAAAAGAGGTCATGAAGAGAAAACCTCCTTACCATCAGGGTGATACTATGCCAGGAACCCCCTTTCCATCATGGTTACTGAAGACGACGGGAGTTTATTGAAACATGGCTGATGGTAGACAGCCGGGGGCAACTATAGTCAACTATAATATGGACGATTATGACTGAGTCTCTGATCATAACTACATTAATTATGATTTGAGACATGGATGTCAAGATATTTACGTCAAGAGCAAAGTTCAAAAGGTGACTCTTGATATCCATGTTGAGAAGTAATAAATGTACTTTAAAAAAACAGAACTTTATGGCATACATATCTTAAGACTTCTTTCTGTTTTATTCCCTGACAGCCTGAAAAATACCACTTGTAAGTGCAAGACGTTTGAATTTTCAGATCAAGTGATTGATTAACTGCAAAGAAGGTGAGGAACTGAATTGGCTCTAGGGACACATGAGGCAAGCAGATACAGCAACAGCTCATCCTTCATCTCCTGATCCAAATCAGTCA
>NC_056737.1:921921177-922021177 GCF_019279795.1 Protopterus annectens | reverse complement strand
GTATCTGAAGCACATAAATATTATATGAAATAGCATAAGCAACTCAAATGCTACAAAATAAGCTTTTATTTTGGCAAAAAAGTGAAGTTCTGTCCTTTGCACTGGTCGTGGGTATGTGTTGTTCTGCAAAATCTCACATTTATACAAAAAATGTCCCACTTTGGGCATTTGAAAAGGTGGCAACCCTAACTGAAAACCTCTCTAACATGAATGGAAATATCCTGAAGCTAAGAATTTCAAAAAGACACGTGTGTATAGCATTAGGGTTAGGCTGTGCTCTGATGTTGTACCTTATACATATGTGCTAACCCTATCCCTACCCCTATCCCTAACTCTAACTCCAACCCAAACCCTAATGTTAACCATAACTTCAGGGCCAGAATAAGTACTAAGTGATCTAGGCAGCTGCCTAGGACTTGGTGCTGACTGGTGGGCCAGGTCACAACCTTAAATAAAAAAAAAACAAAAGCAAAGTTTTCCTGCTTTACACTGCATCCATGTACTGCTACTTTAACAATCCAAAAAAAAAGTTTTCCCTGCTCTCAGAGTCCACAACTTGTTGCTTTGTGTCTTTAAAACTTCCTGCTTTGGAACTGGTGCGAGATTTAATTTCAGCAGAATGGGTATATAAAAATCAAAAAAGTACACCCGATTTTCATAACACATCTGTGCTTTGTGATCACAACATTTAGCATAGTGCTTAGCAGCATGAACACAGTGTGTAGCATGGTTGGGAGGGTGACCTAATGGTTAAGGTGTTTGCCTTACAAACACAAGGTACAGGGTTTGAATCTCACATGTGATAATAACCTATAAGAAGTTACCTATAACCTATAAAAGTGAGAGGGCCAGAAATGGAGGTCTCTAAAAAACTATTTTTTATAAAGCCAACTGACTGTACATCTCCAAATATAACACTAATCTCTTTCCTTCCAATTTATTTTCAATACATTAGGTGTTATTTTAATAGTTTTGTTCAACAGTGCGTGTCACTCTTCTTAAAAAATACCTTCCACAATCTGAAGTAATCTTTTTCTCGTCTGGCTTGCAGTACTTAATTAAGTATCCCCTTTTGTGATACTTCCAAGATTGTTTTTACTTCCCTGGGAAACAAACACTATGATGTTTTTATGATTTTTGTTCTGTTCAACTTTGTGTTGCACCTTAGTACATATTACAGTATTCAATGTTCATTGAAAACAGCTGTTTACTGTAATTTCATAAAAATTGAAAGACGCATAATATATTGAGCATCCTGAACTCTTCCTTTTTTTTTCATGGGATGTAAGTTTGTCTACTCAGAAGAAGCATTACACGGAATATCTCAATGCTGTGCACTCTGACAATAACTAAATTAACTGCTATCCAGCTTCCAATGATGCATGAATCCTGTTCTTATTTTTATTATAAACCTCTTTCCAAAGAAAAGTAGCATATTTATCTGTCATCAAACTAGCTCCAGCATTTTCATCATGAAAATCAGTTAGCAGCTGTCCCTCAATGTTATAATATTGCACTAAAACATTAACGCTTATTAATTCCAGTGCATTACTGCATTTCTAAGCAGGTTTATGTCCTTAGCTATTGGTCCACTTGACTTCACTACTGGTTTGCATTTTATAATTAACAGTGAAGCTAATCTTTAGCTCTTGCATTGATTGCCATATCTCCCAATTAAATCTTACTATCCAGTCTTTCCACATCAGCTACATCTTTCTACAATAAATGTTAATTCTTTTATTGTAAATCTGTCTCAAAAAAAATCTTTGTCATCAAACTAATGCTGGTGGTTTTATCATTACAATCATTTAGTGGCTATACCTAACGGTTATTATACTGCACTAAAACATTAACAGCTATGCATTTCAGATACATTACAATATTTCTAAGCAGGATTATGCCCACATCTATTGGTCTACTTGATTTTACTGATGATTTTCTTTCTACAATCAACATTGAGGCTAATCTTTGACTATCCTGCAATCCTGACTTTTTTAGTTTTTTTTACCTGCCATTTTGTCATTCAAAGCAAGTGTTTATATCAAGCTGATGAATTGCTTGGATTGCCATCTTTAGCAGTTAAACCCTTCTGTCCAGTCCACCCATCCCAACTACATCTTTAGACAGTAAATGCCCATTTAACACTGCAAGATGTAGGGGATGGTATCATTACAGAAGTGATAATGGAGCTGCCAGAGGGAATCAGGTTATTCTCTGTTTTCCCTTAAAGGCTAATCTAGGGGATTTACTTTTGTGATTATCTTTGCATTTGGTGGACTGTTGCCATATGTCTGGCAAGGGTGACCTACTAATGTCTTAGTGGAAACATTGTTTAATGATTATGTAAAGTCAACAATAGATAGTGTTAAATGGCAGGAGATTTGTGTTTGTAAAAGAAATAGCAGCAAGCAAGGCCTTCCATTATATATTTTTTTGACATACCTCTGCTCCTTTGGCATGACAAGGGGTTATGTCTAAAATGCCATATGATTTTAATAGTATTAACGCATTCATAGATTTTATATATATGCCAAGGCTGCTATGTTTTATGATCATTCACACCTTGTCAGCATCCTTTATTGTTTAGTCTTCTGTCATTGAGGACAGCCACCTTAATGTGGTCTAGTTTCATAATTGATATGTTAGTTATGTTGTAATGTCCATTAACAATGACTTGGAAATTGCACTTCTTATGGACTGAAGTCAGTTATATGTTTACACGGGCAACAAATCTTTTCTATTGTATTGGAATATTTAGATTTGTATTTAGATTTGGCTATGATTTTCTACCCTTAAATTAAAGATACAATAGGAAAAAAACGTATGCTTTGCCGGTTTTTATCTCCACTATCAGTCAACCATCAACCATCCCACTGTTGATCGGCCTGCTCATTCCTTGTTAGAGAGAGAGTCGATTATGGAAAATCAATATCTAGGCTACTGTCAGGTCTTTCTAGTAAAGGATTAGGGTCCCACATTATGTGGCCGATGTGCAAGCTCACCTGTAAGGAGATATTGTATAATTTCTGTTTGCACCAATGTGCACATTCCTGCACAAATCCCACAAAAACTACTGATTATCTATCCCAGTATGATAGAACCAAGCACGTCCCGTGCCTGTATGCTACATTTTTATTCTTGCTTTACCTTGGCAGCCGTTGTCATAGCAGACCAGACCATTTTTGAATACTGCACCCAGCAATGTAGCTATAATTGATGGGTTTGCAGGATATCTGTAGATAAAAATGACTGATACTATTGAGCTGATAAAGTTGAAAAGTCATTAGTCTGATTTTGCAGGAGTAGTGTGCATTTGTCTAAAGCTAATTGGAATTCCTTACTGTGGCCATTTTTTTTATCACAACCAGACATGTGATGTTGATTTAGTTGCCATTATTGCTGAGTACAGATATTGGTGGATTATAATAACAGCAGTTTGAATAGCCTTTTATGACTGAAATGTACTTGCATGCGTACTTGTGTCATTATTGGTTCGTACATCTTGTTTCAATGCCTACTGTAAAAATGTTCAAAACTACAAATTTTAAATACTCTCTAACAAATGTTACTGTGTTAAACAATAAATATAGGTTAAAACAATCAGGAAGATGAATCAAAGAAGGGCGGCCATGGTGGTGCAGCGGTTAGTGTTGCTGCCTCACAGCAAGAGGTTCTCCAGTTCGATCCTCGGCTGGGGTGCCTTCTGTGCAGAGACTGCATGTCTTCCCTGTGGTCACGTGGGTTTCCTCCGGGTGCTCCGTAGGTGGATTGGATACTCTAAATTGGCCCTAGGTGTGAGTGCATGAATGTGTGTGCCTTCCATGGAAGGTTGGGCGCCAGGCTGGCAACTTGACACTATAAAACTCCACTGCCACTCATGAGCAGACAGGCGATCCACTGTGGTGACCCCAAACCAGGAAAAAGCTGAAGGAAGATGAATCAAAGAACAGGTGCATTTATAGATGCCCCTAAAAATGTATGCAGGAGGCCCACAGTTTGAAAACAGCCCGGAGGGAAAGGTACACAATCTGCCACTGACCAAGTGCATTTTCGATGAATGTTAGTTTCAAGGGAAGACAGGTTTATTGTTGCTCATTCTAAGTCTGTTTACAAGAGAAGTTTACTGTTGCTCATGCTAAGTTTGTTTGCAGTGTGCAACTACTTTGTTTTGTTTAGCAAATTGCAATCAGTGTTTGTGGTATAACATTTGAAATAAACATTTTAAATAAAACCACATCATTGTTATCATAGCAAAAGGAAAGAAAATAGCATGTACACTGACAGCCTAGAGCAGTGTTTACAGTAATGGCTGGGGGCTGGTCCATTACCCTCCCTATGGCCTCATATGGACATGATCCAGCTCTTCTTAACATTATCCCTGACTCTAATGCAAAAGAAGATTACATACCGTTCACTATCCCTATCCCTACATCTATACCTAACTTTAACACTAAACAAGACACATATACCTTACAGTAGCCCTGTCCCTAAGCTTAATCCTAACCCAAACCCTATTACTAAAACCATACACAGACCTTATACTAACCCTATCCTTAACCCTTAATCCTAACCTTAGTACTACCCCTCCAACACACACACACAAACTCACTTAGAATACTGAGAAATTCTTCCTTTCCATAGATTTTAGCATTCTGATACTGAAAAATTCTTTCTTTCCATAGATATTAGCATTCTGACACACTTGCAATTCTGACATGTGAGATTCTGATTTTGGAATTCTTCTTTTCAGTTGACTGGACTTCAAGTGACAGGGTCCTGTATCAGTTTCTGTGGATGCAGCCTTAGAACAAAGGTGCTCCATTAGAAGCATATAACTTTCTAATAGCATTATTTTTCTATACATGCTACTAAGGCATGTTTATATAGTGGCATTGTAATTCATCAGAGTGAGGCATTGATTTAACATTTTTACTTAAATATGAATTTTCATACTTCTTTGCTGCCACTGAAAATAGATGGGTACATACTGTGATGATAGCTATCCGTCTAAAATAATCTGTACACAGTCTAATGTTTTCTTAAAGGGCAATTAACATTTTCTGAGCATGTGTACTAAAATATTCTGAGGCACAGCTTATATTTCTTAAAATCTGCATTCATATTTCTTACTTTTACTATAGTGGTCATAAGCATCAAAATAAAATTTGATTTTGTGGCAGGTTTTTACATTTAATTGTTATTACTTCTTAATTCCGCTCAAAGTCTTTGCAGCATTTACTCTGTAAATTCAATCATATAGGTTACATCTACTTCAATAAATTAAATTACTTGTAATACTCATGGAAGTTGTTGTTTTCTAGCTTTGCTGTGGAATTGGAATATCTTGCATTCACAGTACTTCAAAGAAGATACCCTCCCAAACAATATAATATAATTTAGTAAAATGCAATACAATAAAAATAAATAAATGCATATGTAAATAAATAAGCGTGTTTGTTTCCATCATAGATTCATATATCCATAGATATTCCAAGGTTATTCAGTCTTATGACTGTTTACTCATTGTCAGCAACCCCCACACACACACACAGCCCAGACCTCATCATTCAGCTGCTAGTCTTTGGGGTGTGAACAGCTTACACAATAACACTCAGTACTGGAGTATATGAGTAAACCTTGCATTTTTTGATCTTTTAAATGCTTTGTCTAATTGCACAACTAAAATGGTTCTGACTACACAGTGCTTGCATGGCATTGCGGAGTGTAAGCCCTAGCTAAGAATGATGAATGTGTGTAGTAGGCATAAATAGAAAAAAAAAGCATAGCTTCTGCCCAAATGTTTTATTTGTTGAGTGATTATTTGTTCAACAATCCAGTTCATAATAACTTCTGTCAGCCAAACAAATATTATAAAGCAGATTCTTCTTGTTTTCATGGTCTCCTTGAGAGTAGATACAGAAAAGGAACAATTAAGTGTTAACAGCACTATTAGAGAGGCCGACAACTATGCAAAGCCCACAGATCTAATAAATTAAACAAACTGCGCATTTTGAAATATGCACAAACTGAAAAGTTTGCATTTAAAGCTAAAGATGTATGTATGTGCCAGCTATAACAGCACATAAGGAAGGGAGCAAACACATACACACACACGCACACTCACGCACACACACGCACACACACACACACACACACACATATAAATTTATATATATATATATATATATATATATATATATATGTATATATATATATATATATATATATATATATATATATATATATATATATATATATATATATATATATATATATATATGTATACACACACACACAATCCATTGTTTATGAATGATATGTGCAGCACCAATGTGACAAATATGCATCTGGAGTGATTAAATATTTTTCATTACAACTGAATCCGAAATAGATATCCAGAGCTGGGGAGAATATATTTGCAGGCCACAACAAAGTACAAGAGATTATCAGCTACCCTGCACCGACAGAGATAAAAGAAAAAAGGCAATGATTACGTAATATGTCAGGGTACAAAACACTACTCTGCACTAAGTTAATTCCCTTCACACAACACTCCATTTACACCAGTACTCTGTCAGTTATCACTGCGTCTGCTTACTGTAAATATGTATATATCCTCCCTTTCTCCTTGCTGACTGTTATCTTACAACATTTGCCTTTCCCAGTCCCTCTTTTTCGTTGGACTCATCCTGTACAGTTGCTTTTCTCTTGCTTTGTCCTCTAAATGCCTGTGTTGCCCCTTGCAATTTCCAAGGAAAATGCTAATTCTCACTCTTTTCTTGCTACTATTGTGATCCCAAGTTTTCACTCATGAAATATGCTCATCACCATGATGTAAAATCTGTACATTTTCTCTTCTTTTATTGTGACCAGTTTGTCTTACCTTTGTGTTTCACTGTTTGTTGCTTTGTTATAGGTTTGTTGCTACAGTTTTGAATGTAGCTCATTGGTCATGCTGTGACTAATTCCTGGGTCCACACCCCTGCAGGACTCATGTTAGTACTCATTCCTGGATCCACACCCCTGCAGGACCCATGTTAGTACTCCTTCCTGTGTCCACACCCCTGCAGGACTCATGTTAGTACTCATTCCTGGGTCCACACCCCTGCAGGACCCATGTTAGTACTCATTCCTGGGTCCACACCCCTGCAGGATGCATGTTAGTACTCATACTTGGTCTATACCCCTGCAGCACTCATGTTAATACTCATTCTTGGGTCCACACCCCTGTAGGACCCATGTAAATACTCATTCCTGGGTCCACACCCCTGCAGGACCCATGATAGTACTCATTCCTTGGTCCACACCCCTGCAGGATGCATGTTATACTTGGTCTATACCCCTGCAGCACTCATGTTAATACTCATTCTTGGGTCTACACCCCTGTAGGACCCAGGTTAGCACTGATTCTTGGGTCCACACCCCTGCAGGACCCATGTTAGTATTGATTCTTGTGTTCACATCCCTGCAAGACTCATTTTATTCTCATTCTTGAGTCCACACTCCTGCAGTACCCATGTTAGTACTCATTCTTGGGTCCACACCCCTGCAGGACCCATGTCCAAGGTTCAGACTGGGAGGGGAATTTGGCAGTCTTCAGTGTTTTGGTCTTCTCTTTATTATAGTCTCAGGATTATGATTTTGAAGACAGTGGGCTTCAAGACTGTGATCATAAACACACACTTACACACACACACACACACACACACACACACACACACACACACACACACACACACACACACACACACACACATGTATAGTTTGAACCAAAAAGGTACATTAAGCTGCAATTAGTTCTACAATCCATTTACTGGTCATTTGAAATCCAACATCATATTTTTATATAAGCCATATTAGCAAAATGAGATACTTTAAAGCCACTGGAATGAATAAGATGCTCATTTAGCTTCTGCTACATCATAGAATTATGTGTGGTGAGGTTTAATCATATCGCCATACTGAGATTGCATCTCCCCAGTGGGATACTATTTCCAATATAGGAAGTGTGTCTGGATCAGATATTACCCTCATTCCATCCACTCTTTTGGCTAATGCAAAATGATTCAATTAACTGGTATGTTGTAAAAGCTAGTACACTTCTTCTTCTGGCTTTTCCCGGTTAGGGGTCACCACAGCAGATCACCTGGCTGCTCATGATTGGCAGTGGAGTTTTACAGTGTCGAGTTGCCAGCCTGGTACCCAACCTTCCACAGAAGGCACACACACACACACACACACACACACACACACACACACACACACACACACACACACACACACACACACACACATACACACACACATACACACACACACGCACTCACACCTAGGGCCAATTTATAGTGTCCAACCCACCTACAGCATGTCTTTGGGATGTGGGAGGAAACCCATGCAACCACAGGGAGGACATGCAGACTCCACACAGAAGGCATCCCAGCCAAGGATCGAACCAGGGAACCTCTTGCTGTGAGGCAACAATGCTAACCGCTGCACCACCATGGCCGCCCAAAAGCTAGTAGTTACACAAGAACATAAAATATCATAGACCACAGGTTTTGCAGTATTAAGGAAAATTAAAGCTATGTATTAGTCCCACGGTTCTCCTGTATTTCCTTTGAAATCACAGTCAGTGCTAGAAAAAAAATATCAGTGGAGCAGCAGGCCAGCAACATTTTTATTGTGCATCATTTGCAAGAAGGCATTTGTACCACTGATTTTATTTAGCACTATAAGCTGTAACAGACTGATACACAACAGAGGTGAATTGGAAGGTGCACACAGAGAAGACATGACCAAAGATATAATGTTATCTTTTAGATTTAATGCTATATTTCGCAAAAGTTAGTTACACATGCATATACTTATATATATTTCTTAGATTTGTATTCTGAATAAAGTATGTGAGAATTCATCACTATAAGATCTAATTGGGCAGACAAATTCCATTCATCAATAATCTACTTTTAAGTGATTTTTCCAAGAATAGTCTGTAACTATAAGAGTGTGTTTGTGTGTGTGTGTGTGTGTGTGTGTGTGTGTGTGTGTGTGTGTGTGTGTGTGTGTGTGTGTGTGTGTGTGTGTGTGTGTGTGTGTGTGTGTGTGTATGTGTGTGTGTGTGTGTGTGTGCGTGTGTGTGTGTGTGTGTGTGTGTGTGTGTGTGTGTGTGTGTGTGTGTGTGTGTGTGTGTGTGTGTGTGTGTGTCTGTGTGTATGTGTGTGTGTGTGTGTGTGTGTGTGTGTGTGTGTGTGTGTGTGTGTGTGTGTGTGTGTGTGTGTGTGCATGTGTTTCTGTCTGAATGTATGAGTGGGTGTCTAATTCTGCCTCTATGTCAGTGCGTGTACATGTTGCCATGTGTGTGTATGCATGTGTCTGTGTGCTCACTTTGTATGTATGTGCAATACGTGTAATTTTCAGAAGTTTAATTACATGCAGCATAAACATGCAAACTGTCATTAACTCTTCACTTGTACAATGTAGCTTATGATTATACTACAATGCTAATTAGAAAAGCTGTAAAATGGTGATCCTCACAACTGTACTTGGCCAATAAATAAGTGGGGTCAGATTAGGAATTCCATAATAGTACACATTATACAAAGGCTTCAGTCAAAACTTGGGTCTCGTGGACTTAGTGAGGTTTTCAGAAGAAACCAAACATTTTTGCTGGCTTTTTACTGATACCTTTTCAGTGCTGTGTTTACCACTTCATTGCAGAGTGATTCAGTAAGTTACTCAGCACCTTTTGTTTTTCAAGTTGTAGACTAAGTTTTTAGGCTTTGATCACCAGATGGGTAGCTGCTAGTCGGCCAGCTGCATTCCACATTTTCTGTTGAAGTTAGTAACAAATTAAACATTTTTATTTTATTGTCAGATATACTTTGGCTTGCATTATTTGTTATATGATTTAAAAAACATTCATGGTGTTCAGTTTCTTTGGTTTGTTGCTAACGGAGTAACATTCACTTACACTAAGCTTTGCTGACAGACTTCAACAACTGCATGGAAAATGATGAATACACCTGGTGGCCATTGACTGAGAGGCATACTGTGACCATGAATTGTGAACTGTGACCATGAATTGTGAACTGTGACCATGAATTGTGAAGTATTATTGGACTTACTATATAAACTCAATACTAAAACTATTTAAGAAAATAATATTGTCAAATGTGAAATATAAATGTTGGTTGAGTCCCTTATTCCTTTTTCTTTTTCTTTCGTAAAAAAAATATACAAACATTATATGAATGCAAATTTTGAACTCATGGAAAAGTCAACATGTTTATTATGGTATTTAATGCATTGAAGGAAATACAGTCAAGTCAATAGTTACCATTTGTTAGGAGTTTAGCATTAATAATAAAGATATAATTTATCTACAATTCATTTTAACTTCATTTCAAACTCAACTCTTCCCCTCAATCATTTCAAATTGTATAGCATTCCAGAAGAGATACAAATGTTGTTGTTGTGTCTTTTGGCTTTTCCTGGTTAGGGGTCGCCACAGCGGAACTCCGGTCCGCTAATGATTGGCAGTAGATATTTATGTGCTGAGTTGCCAGCCCTGACGCACAACCTTCAACGAAGGTACACCCATTCACGCATGTCTCCACACAGAAGACGCTCTAGCTGAGAATCGAACAGGACAACGTCTTACTGTGAGGCGACAACGCTACTGGAAGAGATACAAATGTTATGTGAAATTGTTTACAGTTCTAGAGTTTGACAATTTAATTTCTAAATTATACTTAATAATAGCCAAATATGATTCCAAACTTAATTGAGAAATGTTGTTTTTTTTTCTCAAAAGAGCATTTTGTAGATTTTTTCCTGTATTAAAAATTCTTCTTGGACACTGTATTGGAGGATTTACATTTATAACTCCTAAAAGATTTGCTAAAATGAAAAGGAAATTAATATTGAATGTCGGAGATGTAAAAATCATTTAAAGGCTAATTGGTCACATATGCTTTATGACTGTAATATGGTACAAAAGTTTTGGTCAAAAGTCCAAGAATTTTTTAAGACTTTGCAGAATGATACTTTCATTTCACAGAAAGAAATGACACTCTAATATTCTAGACACAACAAATATAAAAAAGACTACTCATATCTAATGTGGACAATTCTTGCAGTGGCTAGAAACACTGTAACAAGGAACTGGAAGACTCCGACTGAAACAAAGCTTGAAGACTTCCTACTTCTGCTAAAAGACACAGCAACCAAAGCAGCTGAAATAAAGGAGAGAAGAATGTACCCCAACAAACTAAAGAACAATCCTTGGTTGAAGGTTATGCCATTATAGACTCATTTTCTTTATTTAGTTAAATTATTTTATTTATTTTTAGAATTTTGATTTTGTCCTGAATTATTTTCTATAATTTTCATCTCAGGTTTCATTGCATATATTGTATATTGTTTTATTCTAGTTTCTTTTTTCTATAGTATATATGTTTTATCTAATTATATACTCATTGTCTCATTCTATTAAATCCTGTTACTGCTTTTCCAAAAAATTTAATAAAATACTTTAAGTAAAAAAAAAGAATTATTTTTGGACTTCTGTGTTACTAATGGATTGAGATTTATTATTATTGGACTTCTGTGTTAGTAATAGATTGCTTTAATACACAATGTGGGCAAATGCAGTGCTGCTCATAAGTGTGCATAGTACCACAGTACCTTGGACCAAAATTTAAGGATTAACTTTATAGCTGTGCCACCAGGCTTGAGGGCATATGCTCCAGCACATGAGTCTGAAAGGTGCAGAGCTATCAATTGAATTCCACTTGATAGTAAACTGGTTGAGATGGCATGGGCAGAAGCCAAAAAAAACAGATATAGAAAGATCAAATGAGGGTGTTCTGAGAATACTTATCAGAAGTTTCTGTGTGGGATGACTTCAATTTCCATGTCCAGAAAACATTCTGTTCTGTACTGAAACATGAAAGGGATGTGGAAACTGAATGGAACAAGCTTGTAACCTCAGAAGCTGAGGCAGTAGCAAGGACCTGTGGAAAAATGTGGTTGGTACTTGTCCGCATGGCAGTAACCTTGTGGAAAGCTGGTGGATCTCAATGCTCTGGTGTTTGATTGACTGATTGATCTTGTTCATAACTTCCTATTTAGCATGGCAGTAACCTCGCGGAAATCTGGTGGACCTCAATGTTCTGGTGTTTGATTGATTGATTGATCTTCTTCATAACTTCCTTTCTTTTGACTTTTGTATTTCTGAAAGTAGTTTAGAAAGCATTTTATTTAGAGCTACATAACTCTTAATCCTTCTATACTCATATCTCATTGGAGCCATTATTAAATATAATGCCCATTTTAGCATGTTTTTTTTTCTGAACATGTCACTCAAGGTTAAAATAAATAACTGGTGCCAAAATCATGGATTGAAATTAAATGCCAAAAATACATTATTGTATTAATTGGGAAGTCATCTACCCCAGGGAACTACCACATTAACAAGAGTTGACCCGGTTGTTTAAAATTTGGGAAGTTATGTGGACAGTGACCTAACTTTAGGCCAACATGTGCCCATTGTTGTAAGAAAGTCCTTCTACATTGCACAGCTTATAAACAAACTGATTGTGTCTTTTACTGGGAATGTCATTGTCTCCCTTTACTTATCCCACATTAGGCCAGTCATTGAGTACAACCCATTTGGCATGTATCTGTCCAGACATATGCAAGAGCTGGAATGCCAGCAGAATACAAGGCCTTAACAACATATCCTACATGGACTGAATCAAAGACATGACACTATACTCAGTATCCTACAGACAGCTAAGAGGTGATCTGCGTCTGGTATACAAGGCATCCTCTGGTCCAATTCTGATGGATTTACTGCACATCAGCAAGTCAAATGGCATCAAAAATAATTGGTCTAGGGGTCTAAACCTCTTCTGCAACATTAGCGGAATAGTTTGGACAGGCAGGCATATCTTGCAGAGGAAACTGCTGCTCTGGAAAAGACATCCACATAAAACAAAGTTTATCCCTGTCCACATTCAAGTGCAACATGGATATATAGATAGGAAACAGAAAATTTAGCCCAGCACTGCCCCCTGTATTATCTATGGGCAGAGGCAGCTCCTAGATGCTTTATTCTGAGCATGGCACCCCCCAAATTATGTATTTTATGTTCTCAGTTATTCTTATTGGGGTAATATATAATTATAGACCATAAGATGGGTAAGTCTGGTGTCTAACAAAATGAGCTAGATTAATTCAAGCACAAAAAGGGAAATAGGCTAGGTTTAAAATGGTCCACAAGGGCAGTTAGCCTAGTACTTACCTATGGACCTATGAACCCTCTGAGATTCCTCAGAGATTCCTAACTAAAAAGATCAGTGAGCTACTATCTAAACCTACTATCAACAGATAAATAATACATGTCAGCATGCTAGATTCATGTCCCAAAGTATCCCCTACTTTTGAAATAAACCTACACTATATGTCAAGAAGAGTAACACCCCAGTCACGTTCAATGTTAACCTAGATAATAGGATGGACAGCATCATATTCTCCCCTGTTCTATTATCTGCTGCTTTCTTTGAGGCTGGAGAGAACTTTTGAATTTTTTAATATGAGTTATTGGCTAGCTTGTAATAATCTGCAGTCTGTTTGCCTTTTACTTACCTATGAGCTTAAAAAAGGAGTTAGGATGAATAAACATGGTAGGTCAGAAGCTCACCACAGGAGAAGTGAAAGGCAGAATCTCACAATTTAGACATACTAAATATATTTATGGAACATGGGTCTATATTATAACATCGAAGTTTATTTATTTTATTTATTTTTTATTTTACATTTGTTGACCGCACTAGTCTAACTGGATATATGTCTATTTTCAGTAGAGGCCCGGGGAGAAAAACTCCAAGACATATGCAAAAATACAATGTAAAAAGAAGTACAGTAAAGATACAAACTGAAATATAGAAAGTAGTAGCAGTTAGG
The DNA here is from genome assembly GCF_019279795.1 of Protopterus annectens. NCBI lineage: Eukaryota > Metazoa > Chordata > Ceratodontiformes > Protopteridae > Protopterus > Protopterus annectens. The sequence continues at coordinate 922,007,209 of NC_056737.1, read as the reverse complement.
AAATAAAACAAAAAAGAAAAACTTTTTTTTTTTTGTAATAGCAATAGATAAACATTCTTATAACAATACTAACTTCAATACTAGCAATAGATAAACATTCTTATAACAATACTAACTTCAATACTACGACTGCACTTCACAGTTACGGAACATTGACTACAATATGGTCAACACCATATTGTCAAAGTTCCATAACTTCGAAAATGAAAAAAAAAATCAAAACTTTAAATTTTTACCCTAATGGGTTTAAGCGGGGGGGAGGGGGGAGCAAGCCTTACGGAGATTTCTGTTTACACACTCTAGATTCTGAGTGTTCGATATTCTCGTGCCGACAATATCAGATTCAACATTGTCGGCTTTCACAAATATAATATAGACCCTGGAGCATAAAGCTATGAAGCATCAGAAGTTCTGTTTTATCCATGATTATCAATGCAATAACATTGACAGATCTCTGTATAGTGATATATGAGGGATTCAGAAACGTCCTCAAGTGTAAACCTGGTAGTAGATCTAATTTTTTGTGGGAATTTGTTCCAGTATTCTGGTGCTAATTTGAAAAATGCATTTTCTGCAGCAGCAAGAGTGTAAGAAGGCCTGACAAGGATATTTTACAGGCTGAGCTCCTAATGTGAAGGAAATTTTTGAGTGCAGGGGAGTATCAGTCCTTCCGGTGTCTAGGTTAATGTATTCAGAGGTACAGAAGCCATTCCTTCAAACTAGATCTGGTTAAATTTGGTCATTGTTAAACAATGGTGCTCATAGTAAGGGCTAAATGCATGAATCTTAGTATTTTATTTTCTGTTCTTTTTGGGGTTATCTATGTTTTGGGTAGACTGCAAAGCCAAGGATAGAAGGTAATATCATAGCCTATTCAAGACAGCGTTAATAGTAAAGAATCTCCAGATTCTTTAGTTAAAAGGTGGGAGATTCTGTAAGCCACTTTAAAATGGGCAAATGCACTTTGTGACTATAATTTGACATGCAGTAGAAATGAAAGAGTTTGATCTAGTATTAAGCCAAGGTATTTTTGTTGGGTAAGGACTGGTGGTACCTGCTGTTCTAGGTCTTATATGTGTACTTGAGGCACTGAAGCATGTCTATTACTTGCCCTGACTATCATTACAGAAGACGTTTTAGTGTTTGCCATTAATATTTCATCATACAGACAATTCCAGAGGAGTTCTAAGTTATTTTGTTGGGATTCATTATTAACTTTTGGTGATGGTATGGAAAGCTCTGGAAATAACTATATCGTGAAGAAAAAAGATAATGTCCAGGATAAGAATCTCCCATGTATGGTCATTAAAAATAAAGCGAAAATAGGAGGAGCCAGAACAGAATGCTAGAAGTTGCCCATATTGGTAATGAAGAGATGAAGGAGTTTTGGTGAGAGATGCTGGTTCCAATCAGATCTGTTATGTCGGTAGTTCTCTAACCAGGACCATAGTTCATCAGAGAATCTGTACTTTTTATGTTTAGATAGCAGGATGTTATTACACATCCCAAAGACAAATCACAGGTGACTTAGCAACCTTCTAAATTGCCCATAGGTATGTGTGTGCATAGCTGGCTTTAGGCACCAGCGAACCATGCGGTCGCTGGGGGGCCCGCTGTTCCTGGGGGGCCCCCAACCACAGTAAGTTGTTTTATCTTGATATTTTGTAACATGTCTGTCAAACCAACAAAAGCTAGTACAGCAATACTGTGTACTTAATCAACCAGATGGGTAATAACTCTTATTTATATCGCCTTTAAAATTCAAAGATATCTCTGGTTATATTAACAGCACTTTATCAAGCAATAGGCTACACAATTCAGTTAAATATTCTACGACTGGCTTAGATAAACTCTGCTAGTGGACATTCACTAGACTAAAACTAACAATATATCCAGCTTAGGTACTAGTAATTTCTGTGGGTGCAAGGGAGCCCCTTAATTATCCTTGACTGTGTGGGGGGCCCCCTTAATCATCCTTGACTGTGTGGGGGCCCCCACAAAATCTGCTGTTGGTTGGAGAAAAATGAGGAGAAAAATGCATTAATTTCCTGATTCTGCTGTTTAACCCGACTAGGTCTGTGATATGACCCTGTTAGGATAACGCTAATAATGAACTTAAGCAAGATAAGCACTAGACAGGTCAGCAGTGACTGATATCAGTGCAAACCTTGGAGTTTAAGAAAAGCTGATGCTTCTGGTATTCACGGATGGTTTTCCCTTTCAGGGAGTTTTCTAAATACTGTCAGAACACCAGACAGTGCAACTTACAACTTATTTGCAGAAGATTTAAGCACAATACATATAATAGCAGAATAAAGGTTTAAAATCAGGAACAAGTTTTAAATATTATTGTAATTCAATTAAAAAGTTAATAGTATAACACCTTTTGTATCAACATGCATTTTTTGGACAGTAAGTATGAAACTCGTGACATCTGGATTTATTGACTATCTATAATACTGAATGATTTACAAGCAAATCAAACTTTTTATGAAGCATACAGCAAAATTCAGGGAAAGTCTGTGAAATCTGGGACAGTGACAGGTTTGCATTACTTCTCACTTAGGTAAATAAAAATGACTTACCCCTGCTGCTGTTTGACGACTGGTAAACAGCAGTCACTGATCTGGTGTGCCAACACTAGTGTTGCACAATGTATTGTTGAAATAAGTACAAAACTAGTATTGCTATGGCTTATGCTTGTGTGTGTGTGTGTGTGTGTGTGTGTGTGTGTGTGTGTGTGTGTGTGTGTGTGTGTGTGTGTGTGTGTGTGTGTGTGTAAAGACTATCAGTGATTTTTATCTGTGCACACACCCAGTAATGCCAGGACACAGAATATTCTTCTGAGTATCAGTAGAAAATGTAGCTATATCACAGAACATTCAGGCACTTAAATCTTCTAATAGTCTGGGGCCTCCACTCCTCAGACTCTATAACTGGATATAGAGGGCTCCCTTAATCACCCTTGACTGTGTTGGGGTGCCACAAAAGCTGATGGTGGTTGAGGAGAAAAAAATGTATTAATTTTCTGATTACGTTCTTTAACCTGAACAGGGCTGTGATGTGACCCTGGTAGGATAAAGCTGATAATGGCCTCTGCTCTCAACTGCATCCATTCTAAAATGAGCTCTGCTCATACGTGTGTGTACAGAAAACTGCTGTACTTTATGTGAGTGTGTGTGTGTGTGTGTGTGTGTGTGTGTGTGTGTGTGTGTGTGTGTGTGTGTGTATGCAATCATCATTTTTTTTCACTTTCCTCATAATCACACCAGGCATGTGTACAAGTAGCTGCCTTTGACAGTTTGGGTTGAGGAGTGAGGAGACGTGATATGTATATGTATGTCATGAGTCACTTGAAATACATGATGGTGACAATTTGAACCTCATTCCAGTCTAGCACTAAAGGGATGAATAAGCAGGCAGTTCCAAAATAGGACCTGTGCATCCGGACAACAACTGGCTTGTTAGTTTATTGTGAGTTACTATTTTGCCATCTTTGAACATTAAGCATTTGGTACAACTTATGTCTTCCTTGAAAAAAAAAACAACAAAATAAGACTGAAATTCTTTTCTTACTCCTGATTCTTATTTATGCTACCACTGGATTAAAAGGTTGGGAAAATGCTCTAAATGCATTTCAGAACATGCACAACCCAATGGGTTCTGGGGGCTCTGGCATAACTGAGTTGTTTCCTAAATGGTTATTACTATACTTACTTTGTGAAGAAAGGTGTGTTGAAAGGAAGCAAGGAAAACTAAAGCTGAATAGCAACACAGTTTCTTTCTTTAATCAAAATTTCTGTTCAAGCCATCATTGGATGAAAAGGTTGTATAAAAAGAAAAAAAAATTAAAATGCACTTCAGAGCACACAGAAAGTTATGACTTCTTGAAAAAGCTGAAGAGGAAGGTAAAATGTGAGAAATGGAAGAAAAAAGTAATGTGCGTGGTATAGAGAACCCATGATTTGGGGGGGCAGGGGATGACGTGGAGGGTATGGTTTTGTGTGTGTGTGTGTGTGTGTGTGTGTGTGTGTGTGTGTGTGTGTGTGTGTGTGTGTGTGTGTGTGTCTGTGTGTTGGGGTGCTGAAACAGTATGCCCAGGGTATCATTTCACAAAGTCCAGGCCTGTATATAGAGTTGCTGCAGTGTATCACTGGTGCATCTAAATTCCAGTAAATCTAAATGTTCCTTTGTGAGATGGGTCTACATAGTGTAGTAGATAGGCCTGCTGTAATGTAAAAGCACTATAGCTACAAGTCAGTCTGTGATTACTACTCCTAAAAGTCTGCAGCATGAATTAACAGATTGCTTAGGAGGGGTGGCAATGACAGGGTGATATGTACACTGGAAATGTCTAGGGGCCCCCAATTTGACATCTGCTGGGGCCCCCCAGAATGCTAACACCAGCCCTGTGTGTGTGTGTGTGTGTGTGTGTGTGTGTGTGTGTGTGTGTGTGTGTGTGTGTCCTGTGATAGACTGCCATCATGTGCAGAATTAGTATCTCTGCTTTATTTCTATTGAGTTTAGGCTATGGTTCTCCTGAGTCCTCAGATCTGGTAAAACAGGTAGAGTATAAAATAATCTTTTTTGTGTTTTTTTTTCTCTCTCTCAGCCTGCCTGACATTCACACCTTCCCAAATGCTCTACTGACTTATTCATCTTCAGTTAGTAGCCTAAACTTCAGCACTCCATGCCACCCTTTCCTCATTCTAACTCGAAATACCTTTTCAGTAGCCTCATCTTTGTCTATGCTTTGAGCTCTAGTGGATCATCATCCATTTCAAGCTCAGGTTTCTGCTATAGGTCTCTAGCCACTCCCACAGAGGTAATGTGCTTGATTTATTATGCTAAGTATAAACTAGATGGAATGATCATTGCTATTCATAACCCTGTACATTCAAGAATTAGGGTCACCATGCAAGTAGAGTTTTTAAGTGCCAAATGTTCATTCCTAGCTACGTTTTCTTCAAGTTGTACATCTCTTTCACAAGAAAGTATTGGCTCTGCAGCAGGCTCTATTGCCTCCCTCCCTTTCCTTGTGGTGGTTGAGCCAGTAATGTTCATTTCTACATATCTCTCCCACCATCATACCATATAAACTACATAGCTCTACCAGAACCTAAACTCTGAACTTAAAACTCCCAACCCAGTTCCCAATCCAACTCCTTAGCCCCTTACCCTAAACCTCCACTCCCCTGCCTAACCCTAAACTTCTGATTGTTATAAACAGTTTTTCTCTTTTGATGTAGATCATTCTGATGAAATCCTACCAGATGAAAGCACTCAATATTTTGCTTTTATTTGAACAATAAAGTGGACCAATACAGCTCCTGATCTCAGCACTGTTTTGTTAATGTTGTGAGGTTGTGCAACTCAGAAGGAAAAAGCAAACTTTTTGTTTTTTTTTTTCTTTTTATAATATTTTCTCACTTCTCTGAGTTTGTGCGACCTCAGAAGTAGTATATGCAGAATGCAGGGCATGGCAGACAGAGGTTCCACATCAATAGTGTTGGGACCCCATGAAAATGATTGCTTTTTGTTGTGTTAAACTATTTTATTCAGGCACATGTTATCTTTATGTTTTGTGAAACTTTGCATATAGTTACAATGTAGTAAATGTTTCAATTTTGCTGTGTACTTATTTGAATCTCTATCTCTATCTATTTAAATCTGTTAGTAAATGTAGTTCTAGCAAACATTTTGCATAGTTTCCTGCTGTGAAATCTATTGTTTGTCTTTTCAGCTTTTCCCGGTTAGGGGTCCCATCAGCAGAACTCCAGTCCGCTAATCATTGGCAGTAGATTTTTATGGTGCCAAGTTTCCAGCCTGACACCCAACCTTCAGCGAAGGCACGCCCATTCATGCATGTCTTTCGGAGGCCACTCAACCGTGGGGAGGACATGCAGACTCCACACAGAAGGCACTCCAGCTGAGAATCGAACAGGAGAACCTCTTGCTGTGAGGCAACAATGCTACCGCTGTAGCGCCGCAACTTTAGTGCTTTATTAAGTGAAAATATTCCCCTGATGCAAATGTCATTTGAAATGCATGTACATGTCACCACCAAAAAATTCAGAATATGGAAAATGACAATAGTAACCATTTTTATCTCTTCATGGCAGTCCAGGACATCTCTTTCCTAACCACAGACTACAATTAAAAGCAACACCTTTAGTTGTTTTTTTTCTTGTCTCAATTTTTGTAATCCTTTTGGAATTCTTTTTACTCTTTCAGTCTTTTTTGATTTAATTGATTTCATTTACAATCTCCTTACTTCCAGAAGATCAATATTCCGGGTCTATATTATAAACACAAACACTTACCTTATCGAATCCCTAAATGTCAACCCGTCCCCATCGGACCACATAAATACCGAACGCCCTAAACTGTGAAATTCAAAACATTTAACTATCATACTTGGCCCACCCCACCGCCCGCTACATACTACCTACACAAACAAACTAAATAAACCACATACATACACTAACCAAAACCCTACTTCTAACCCTAAACTAAACCCTACTTCTAACCCTACACTAAATCTTACATATACCACCAAGTATGCACTTAACTTAACCTGCACCATAACCCTAAGGTCCGTAACTATCGCACATTTACCTTAAAAAGCTAAACCCAAACTAAATAATCCACACAAATACATTAACAAAACCCTACACTAAAAAATATTGCACACTTACCTTAAAAAGCTAAACCAAAACTAAATAATCCACACACATACACTTAACAAAACCCTACACTAAATCTAACATATATTACCATCCATGCACTTACCTTAACCCGCACTCAAACCCTAAGGTCCGTAACTATCGCACACTTACCTTACGGAGCTATACCGCCGAAGGCCAACCATGACGATTTGACGTTTCCAGTTTTGCTCTTCTGGACGTTCGATGTTTTTGTGTTTCGATAAGGACGGGTCGATGTTTATGGATTCGATAAGGTAAGCATTTGAGTTATTAATATAGACCCCAATATTCCATGTCCCATGTTCTAGACAAGGTTAAATGAAAACAAGTCTATTGATTTATATGTTGTTTTCTTTCATATTAAATGCACACACATTTAAAAAAATCTGTAGAACAAAATGTCATCTCATTTCAAATAAAGTGTAAAACCTTATGAATTTGCTCATTTTTGTGATGGCACAAAATATTTTGTCAGAAAGTGGAAACAACACAAGGGTGAGTTTTGGCATTAAACAGTTGTAGAAATCAATGCAGTTGTTCTTTGTGGTAAAAATAATGATCAGGAGCTGCGATTAATGTCTCCCTTCAGAAGGTCACTACAGAAATTAGTGGGGTCATTTCACGGATTGGTAATAAATCACTAATCCAAAGCAGCAACACTCAAGCATCGGTCAGCCATAAACACAGTGGCTGTTTTCCCTTGTGATTTATGTAAAATATTCCTACCACAAAACCTTTTCCTTTCTGCCAGGATTTGTAAACTGAAAAAAAATGTATGCCTCAATTCCCATAGAAAATACTTAGTTGCCCTCTTCCAGCAGTAAAGCATTGATTTTCCACACTGTGCCAATGTTCTGGTCATTCTGTAACTGACATTCCATCAACACATTCTGTGTTATTTATAGGACAATCCTGTGACAAAATCTATTAATTCAATCATGCACTGATATCTGCTTTATCCAGTTCAGGGTCATGGGGAAGATGTAGTTTATCCTGGAAGGCAACGGGTAGTAGAAAATTAATATTAGATGGGAAACCCGTGCATCTCAGAATGTACAAAAATACTGACTCATATACTGCACACACACACACACACACACACACACACACACACACACACACACACACACACACACACACACACACATACACACCCACAAACACAGATAGACACACCTACAAGCATTTTAGAGGATAGTCGGCTCACCTATCAGTATGTCTTTTGAATGTGGAATATCGGAGGAAACCAAAGTGCTTCTCTGATGAAAACCAGTGTGGACATAAGGAGGAATAGGACAGAAGGCACTCATCTTAGAACTCAAACAAAGGACTAAAGACTGTCTGGCAAAACTACCATAAGCAAAACATGATGATTTATTACATGCCTGAAATCAATTAAATCCAACCAGCTGCCAGTCAGTGTTACAGCTGCCCATCTTACTTTGTTCCCTTGACCTTTACATTGCTACACATAGACTATTATCCACCCTTAGCTAATAATGTGGTATAAAATCATCCCTGTATAACCAAAGATCAATTGGTCATGGAACTCAGCATCACTAAGAAACAACTTTACCTTTTTTGTTGGAGATACAGCGTTTGAAGAATCTCATCTGTTTTATCTGTTTCTTGTGATGCACTCCTCTTGCCAGTAATAAGTGAACTTAAATAAACATTAATTCTGACAAAATATCCCAGAATGCCTTCAAGACTATTAAATGCAGGGCAGAGCCTAGATGGCCAACTGAGAGCAGTGAATTTTGAGAGCTCCATAAACTAGCATAATAATATAGGAAAACATTATTTTCAAGTTTAAAATGTCAGAAATTTATAAACTACTAAACTACATAAATATCAATTTTGGTGGAGATATACAAACATTTTCCTGTCAAGTAACTTGGACATATATTGAGTCACTGAATATGAACAACTCAAGGAATTTTATTCCAGATGCTGCTTTGAAAAAAGAACTGCAACTGATGACATCTACCTTACAGGAACTATCTTTAAAGATGGGTGGCTTTAAAAATGACTTAGAAAACCTCAATTTAAATTCTCAAAAACAGACTGATACTCTTAAGGAACCATTACAGCAACACCATGCAAAAATAACAAATATAGAGACTTCTCTAAATAACATTGAAGGGAGACTCAAAGAGGAAGAATTCCAAAAAGAATTTTTGCGTAAACAGAATACATGGCTGCTTAACAAAATAGATGACTTAGAAAACAGGGAAAGGAGAAATGACATAAAGATCTTTGGTCTGCCTGAAAACACTGAAGAAGACATTATTTCATTCTTAACAACCTGGATTCCTAAATTTTTAGACTTGAAAGAGGGACTTTCATTTGGAATTGAAAGGGCGCATAGAGCACTGAGGAAACCTCCTTCTAAATCAACATATACTCCACCTAGATCCATAGTTATAAAATTTCTTTCATTTCTAGACAAGGAACTAATATTAAAATCTGCTTGGAGAAAATCACCCTTAAAATACAATCAAAGCCTGATGAGGTTTGACAATGATTATTCTTCCAGAATACTAGAACAAAGGGAAAAAGTCTGGCCAATAATAAAACTGTTGAAACAAAACAACATTAAAGCACAGCTGGCCTTTCCAGCCAAGATAAAAATACTTTTTGCCAATGAGATGAGAACCTTTAATGACTTAGAAGAAGCTACTATATTCATAAAAAAACAACATAGTGTCTATCCCAGAAGAAATGGAATGGATGGCCCCTACTCTTAAAAGAATAAAAGAAACAAATCATTGGACTGACACTAGAAAGAAGAAACAAAAAAAAAAAGATTCCAAGATAGCTGTCCCAAAAAAATAACTCTTACAACTACATCTCTCAAAGTATCAATTGATATGGTACATCACTTGCCATCTGTTTTTATTTTTTTAAAGAAAGGAGGGTTTCTTAAACAACTGAGAAACAGTAATGATTTATTCAGAATGTTCAAAAAGTCCAGTAATTATTAACAAACAAAGGTAGGTCAAGATGGGTTGCTATTTACATTATATAGATTTTTGAACTATTTAGTTTTTATATTTTGTGTAAAAAAATCTTTTAGAAAAATTTCTTTTTTATGATGGCATTTTATTTTTTTTTTTTAAAATTTTTTTTTTTTAATTTTTCATTTTTCATTTTTATTTGTAACTATTGTGATATATTATTTTATATTGATATTTATTTTGTAAAAATCATATCATCATCTTCTATCACTGTTTGTTTGTTTAAGTTTTTTAATTGGTCCCTATTATTAGGATATTATATATATAGCAAGTGTAGAACTAGTACTGTTTAATGATCTGATGTCTTTGTTGAGAGTAAAGCATTCATTATTTGTTGGAATTATTAAAAAGTTTGAATACTTTATCCTGTTGGTGGCCTGGAACTTATTTTTGTTTTATTGCATTATATATAAGCCAAACAAAGCAACATATAATATAAACATAGACATTTCTATTCCCCTACTTGAACTCAGTGAATACTTATCTTGTTCATTTTTCATTGTTTTCCTTATAATAATTTAAGTAATCAATTAATTCAACAAGGTACCATTCATCAGAGTTCAGACTCAAATGTAACAAATTAACATCATATATAATAGCAGTAACAGTAGAGTGTTTTGAAAAAAAATGCTGTCATGGAGACTAATGCCTTCTTCAGTTAAAGTATGATTTAGAAATGTCATGTATATCCTGGTTAAATAATAGTAGCAAGCTCTTAGTACAAATGTCATCATTATTCTGTCTAAATATAGTTAATATCAATTATGGCAGGTATCACAGCTACAAGTTCTGTTTGATCAAACCTGATATGGTGTGCATGGATGCAGCCGTGTTTGGCAGCTAGTACAAATGTCATTATTATTCTGTCTAAACATAGTTAATATCAATTATGGCAGGTATCATAGCTTTGAGTGCTGTTTGATTAAGCCTGACATAGTGTGTGTGGATGCAGCTGTGTGTGGCAGCTGTTGTATGTTGCCGTTTTCATCTCTGGGAAGCTGTGGGTTGTGGCTTGTGATCGAGGTTTACTGATGCTTATGTATTGGGAAGAGACATTTGGTGTTTTAGCCTAGATCCAGGGGAAGGGGATGGATAAAACTGTGATTTGGGATATTTTGACAGAGAATAGTTTGTATACATCTGCTGAGTGAGAGGTGGGAAGGCTGGAAGAATGTGTTATCTCTTGTTGTAGCGGCTTGTTGGGAGTTTTTTTTATCTGTTTGCTCTGTGTTCTTTTCCTGGCTGCTGTCTTACTGAAAGGGAGGGAATTTAGGCTTGAAGTTGCAGTGAAGTGAAGCTTTGCTTCAGGTGCATCACAAGCCTCTGGTATGCAGTACACAGACACACTAACAGAAACTGATGCTCCCAGGTTGCTATGGTAATGGAGACAGAGTGACGATAATGCTTAATGGCTCTGAGGAGCCTCCGAGCTGATTCCTGGCAATGTTTTTGGTTTAAAAAAAATATAAAAAAAAAATAATAACAGGGCTGTTTTAAACCACATGTGCACATATTGATGGTCTCCCAAAACTTTGTTTAGCCCATTAAGTTGATTCTTAATAAAAAATAAATAAATAAATAATAAGCACAATTTTATATTTAAAATGTATTTTGGTCCAGACACATTAAGGACTTACATAAGAGTGGAAGTCTGAGTTATTGTGAAAGACTAAGAGCACTTGGTTTTGTGCAGAACCCTTTGCAGTGGTCTGGGAGATATGGGGATAGCTGATTCTAGAGGTGTTTGGGGTTGCCGGGAAGTGCTAGAGAGTCATCAGATTTCCTTCATGGAAATATCTGTGGGAATGGAAGGTGTGTTGAGTGGTTCACTGGCAGAGTGGCCACTGCATGGAACAAGCTGGTAAAATGGAACAGGACAAATATTGGTTTGGATATTTTAAGAACAGCCTGGAAACATACCACATGAACTAGTGAATAGTATTCTGGCAAAACTGGATGGGTATTGTTGCCCATGCTTGAAGTACTGATATGTGTGTATGTAAGGATGGAAATATACTTATAACAAATAAGAAACTAGAAGGGTCTCATAATTTAAAGTCTATGGACTGTATAAACATGCTTGGAAGGAGCTAATAATAAGAATAAGCATTACAGCTTGTGGTCTTTCAAATAACTAAGCAACAGCCAAAAAAAAAAAAACACACACAATATTTATGTAATGTATGATTTTAGTAAATCTAGACAAAAATATATAATCGTCATATAAGATGAAGTAGTCTGCTGAATTTAGATATTAAAGAGATGATTTAATAACATGGGCTTGTGTATAATGACACTACTGTCTTAACTTGTCATAAATGACATACACTATATTGAACATCAAGGGGAAGCATGATCATTTTCTTATATAAGTAAATATGCATAATAAGTCATGTAATTCCTTTAACTTGAATTGTAGTTTTTGTAACCCATCTTGACCATATATAATACTTAAGCGATTACCAAGGTAATTATTGTTTATACATGACATCAAACTGACAAAAGTTGTTCAAGAGAAACAATAGAAGCCTGAACTTGAAATGTCACAGAATGTAACAATCATATTCTGAACAAATAGTATTAAATTGACAATTGACGCTCAGTTTAATAACATGGGCTTGTGTATAGTAACACTACTGTTTTAACTTGTCATAAATTACATACACTGTATTGAACATCAAGGGGAAGCATGATGATTTTCTCATATTTGTAAATGTACATAACAAGTCATATAATTGCTTTAACTTGAATTGTGGTTTTGTAACCCATCTTGACCACACATAATACTTAAGCTGTTACCAAGGTAACTAATGTTTTGTACATGACATCAAACTGACAAAGTTGTTCAAGGGAAACAATAAGAACCTGAACTAGAAATGTCACAGAATGTAACAATCACATTCTGAACAAATAGTATTAAATTGGCAATAATCACTCAGTTTAACCTTTGCTGATTATACAAACTATAATGTTGCCATTTAAATCTAAAAACTTTCAGTGTATGCCATAAAATTGCAATTTATGAATATGGAAAGGGAAGCTGTAATCATCAATCAAAATAAGTGAATTAATTGTTTTTAACCTATAATTTCACTCATTTTCTAATAAGAAATGACAGATATGAAAATCCATATGTGTAGGAAATGGGGGGAAGAGGGATGCACTGATAATTAAAATACACTAACTTTCATCACTGTTCACATAAAACAAACTTGATGCTTTAAGTAAGTCAGTAACAAACAAATTGATTACTTAAATGCTGGCAAACAATGAAATATAACTTCTGATATATCCAGTAAAATACATTGTATTATAAACATTAGGTATAAATATTATTACCATATATTTATATTAAGTAATACATTTTGAAATACTTCATTAGTAAGGGTGAATATGTTAAAAAACTGTGTGCTATAATCTTTTACTGAGGTTTTATATATGATACATCCTACTTCACTATGAATATTTGCTTGTCATCTATCTTTCATGTAATTATTAATTGCTTATACAATAAGTTGATATTTATATTGTATTAGAATTCTGTCTATTCTACAATAGTACTATAGCTGTTCAAAATAATATAAATATTGCTTATTTCTATTACAAATATTCTCCATATGATAATTCAATTTATGGAGCTCAGATGTTCTGGATTGTCAAGGTATGAGTGATAATCTGATAGACTTAGGTTTATCCATCAGATTAGGAATGATTTTCATTCCATGGCTAGTGCAGCTCTTAGTTTTGTTAACATTTATTAATTTAAATTTTTATTTCACAAAAACATTTTAGTATGCCTGACCAAAACATTACTTTATTGGTAAACACTCCAAGTATAAAACTGATAATTTATTTTAAAAGCTCAAACATATACTTTATAGTTATCCGAGGAAAATGTTTAATAGTCACAATAAAATAAAAAATACATAGTCTAAATAGCCCAAGATGGATTTAACTTTATTATCTTTAAATACCAATGGCTTAAACAATCCTAGCAAGAGATCAAATCTACTGAAATATTTAAAAATGAACAAAGCACAAATTGTCTTCCTTCAAGAAACTCATTTCAGAACAAATGACAATTACAAATGGAATCCTAAGGAATATATGATATTGGCACAATCCACTTATAAAACAAAGACAAAAGGGGTAACAATTTTATGGAAAACAAATGTGACTAACCCAGAAATCATTTATAAGTATGAAGATAAAGAAGCCCTTATGGCACTAGTAATAGTTAAATATAATAACAGAATATGGACCCTAGCCAATCTATACTGGTTCCCAGGCATTGGAACAGGAACTGTTAAAAACACTTGGCTTTCATGTCCAATAATTATAAAGTCAACTTAATATTAGGAGGAGATTTTAACTTTATATTTGATATTTCTGAAACTACAAATAAAAGACCACTTACATCTGTTGTATCAAATGCTGTAAACAAGTGGGTAGAATCATTTCATCTTGTAGATACTTTCAGATTTAAAGAAGATAAATCTTTGTTGTTTTCCCATCAAGATCACAGATTTGGTACCCAAACTAGAACAGATAAAATATTTGCTGCCCATGACTTACACTCTAAAATCATTAATTTCTCAATCACTCCCTGCCCCCTTTCAGACCACAATTTATTGATATTAAAACTTTAAAATGGGTACAAACCATTAGTCTTTAATGCCAGAATTCCAGCTTATATAACTAAAATTAAAGAGTTAAAGAGTTCGTCTTAAATATTAATTACACCACAGAGATAAATAAAATAATGATATAGGATTCATTAAAAGCTTACATACATGGTACAACCCTAACTTGGTATAAAAAAAATCAGAGAATGGTATTCTGAATGATTAGCTCTACAATCCAAACTTTTGTCAGTAAAAGCTGAAAAAAATTAAAATCATTGGAGATGAAAAAGAAAGTAGAAGTATTAAGCAATAAATACAATGAAATTCTCGCACATAAAACTAGTTTCGCTTTAGAAAAACTAAAAATTAATACTTTGGCCACTTCTCCCAAATATCTACATAATTTATCCACAAGAATCAAAATACAGTCAAAAGCTAATAACATTAAAATTATCTTCCATGAAAAGAAAGGGAAAAATGTCTTAGATATAGGTGGCATTCTTGATGCCTATAGAAATCACTATATAGAACATTTCCAAAAAGAAAATATACATATCAATCAATTAAATCTAGATGAAAAATGTTCTAATATTAAAAAAACAGAAAAATTAAAACTAGATCTGCAAGCACCCATATCCTACAAAGAAATTACAGATATAATAAAAGAGGGAAAAATAATAAAGCTCCAGGTATAGATGGCATAATTATGGAAATATATAAACTTTTTCCTTTAAAGATACTATCCCTCTTCCATAAAACTCTATTAGAAATTCAGTCACAAGCTTTAATACCATCCTCTTGTAGATATTCCTTAATCGCACCAATCTTAAAGGAAAACAATTGCCCAATCCTCTGTACCTCATATAGACCTATATAATTATTAAATAATGACTATAAGATATTTATGACAATATTAACTAACAGAATAAAAATACCACTATCCAAAACAATAAATAATGATCAAACTTGATTTATATATCATAGACACATGCATGACAATATTAAAAGGATAATTCCTCTTATAGATTATGTTAACAAAGAAAATAAAGAAACACTCATAATTGGCTTATATATAGAGAAAGCCTTTGATTCCCTAAATTGGGACTATTTATTCAAAATCCTAATGCTATTTGAATTTCCTGCATCCTTTGTTCATCCTAATGAATATATATATATATATATATATATATATATATATATATATATATATATATATATATATATATATATATCTACAAATAATTTAGCGTATGTCAAGTTAGGTCATTTTACCTCTCAATCTATACATATAACAAAAGGCACTAAACAAGGATGTCCCATGTCACCAATTCTATTTGCTCTGGCTACTGAAATATTGGCAGATTAAATTCATAACAATATAAAAATCTAAGGAATAGATGTTTATAAACAATACAATTCTAAAGTAATGCTATTTGCTGATGACATATTACTAACATTATCTAATATAAAAGAGACATTAGAAGAATCAGATATATTAATTGACAAATTTCACATGATTTTAGGACTCCATTTTAATAAATCAAAATCAAAATTTTTATTTTTAAATAAAAAAAAAGAATTGCAGACTAAGGGGGATATTACAATATCTAGGAATTGTGTTATGCAAGGATAATAATGAATTAGTCTCAAAAAACTACAATAATATCATCAATACAATTAAAATATCTGTGAAAATATGGAACAAATAATATTAACATTTGAAAATAGACTACAATTAATAAAAATGGTTTTACTGCCCAAGATCCTATATATAGCCTTGGCAAGACAACTGTTACCAGAAAGGAATATACTTAAAGAAATAAATTCATGCCTAATAAAAATTGTAATGTTTCCCAAAAGAAACAGAATAGCTTTAATACATCATATCAGACCATGGAAACAGGGATGATTAAACTTTCCTGATATAGAAACATATATAAAATCATCAATATCTAAACCAATCTCATATTGGATAAGTCCAAATTACTCTGCAAGCTGGAAAGAATTGCTAACTGTAATATCCATAAATAAATTTGATTTACAAAAAAAATTCAAATTACAGATAAAAACAATTTGCCATGGCACATATTATGCATTAGTATGCAATATAACATAACTAAACCCACTAAAACTTGTGTGATAAATTATTACATTGACTCATTTAGGAAAATTATTAATGTGAATATAGATTTAAAAATTTGGTTTGATCTTTTAACACCATTTATATTCACAAAGAACTTTCCACATAAAATTTATAGAGAAATTATTAATTCCTGGGAACAAAAAATATTTGTTTGTTGGCTTCACTGTGTCAACGAACTAAAAGTTTTAGATATGCAAATAATAAAAACAGCATACAAAATTCCACAATAGGACTGGCTAACTTTACAGAGTATTCTGTCATATTTGCAAGATTTAAGTAGAATAATTAAGAATTCTTCATTTAAAGAAACACCTAAATTTACGAAATGCATATATGAAATCATATATAATGACTTTGACATGGGAAACAGTATTTCAAAATTTTACAAAATATCGATAAACTATAAAACACCCAAAACCTCATACTGGAAATATATAACAAAAGTACAATAAGTTAACTGAAGATATTAAAACAAATATCTTATTATCAATAAAATATACATCCTTTATACAATACTAGAATCAGGAATAGATCAAACATGTATCTAGTATACACAATACTGGAAAGTTTTTTAATTGGAAATGCTTTCACAGAGCATTCTTAACCCCAGATAGAATCAGTAAAATTAGTTCTTCCATAAAAGGAATATGTTGGAGATGTGAGCAAGTAGACAAAGCAGATTGGAACCACATTTTCTTTCATTGTGTTAAAATTAAGCCATTTTAGAATGGTATTAATAACTTTCTATAAGTTTTATTTAATTAATCATTTTATTTAACTAAAGCTCTTGTATTATTAAATGTGAATGAAGTTCCTCATTTGAATAGATCAAACATGTATCTAGTATGGACTATACTTGCAATTTCAAGGAAGTGTATAACAAGAAGATGGAATAAAACACAATACCAACTTTGAAAGACGTCTACAGCCTACTGAAGACCACAGCATTATTGGAAATTAAAATTAAAGAACTAAGAATTTACCTAAAGCCATTTATCAACAACCATTGGGAAAAGTCTTATCATTGATTGACACTATACAATAATTGATCAGACACTCTGATAATGAACTGTATAGTGTCAGGTCAATGTACATAGTGTACATAGTTATAGAAAGATTGTAACATCAAAAATATGTTAGAGAGAGACATACACAAGACTATATGAGCGGGGTTGGGATGATAAAATGTGGCTATTGTTTGCGATGCCAACACATAATAGAGGCTAAGGAAATATTTCTACCCAATTATGGGAGACATATCATAATAGGGAAGGTGTCCTGCAACTTAAAAGCAGTGGTATACCTGGCACTATGCTCACAGTGCCCGAAGTTCTACATAGGGAAAACTAAAAATGCTTTGAGAAGCAGGATAGACCAACACTATTATGATATAAAAAGAAAGGAGAACAAGAATGCACTTGCAGCACACAAACACAAACACAAGACATAGTTTTAACTTTATCATTCTTGAACAGGTAACAATAGGAGAGAGAGGGGGACCACTCAATGATTTTTTGGAACTCTCAGAGCTGAGGTGGCAAAATAGGTCCAACACCTCAGAACCACCTGGGCTCAATAGCTCAGTATCTATTAGTTCTATTCTTAGATTAAAATCACAATTTTTGTAACTAATCCACACATACTTTTTACATTCATTTTGTATAAAGTAAAAAATAATTGAAGGGATGTTTTACATCTATTTTTTCATATCTATTTTAGGTGCATAGGTACATATATACAATATATATATATATATATATATATATATATATATATATATATATATATAGTTATATACGTATACATTTATTCATATATATATATACATATATATATACATATATATATATATATATATATATATATATATATTTACACACACATACATATATATATATATATATATATAGATATATATATATATATATATATATATATATATATATATATATATATATACATATATACATATATATATATATATATATATATATATATATATATGTATATATATATATATATATATATATATATATATATATATATATATTTATATACAATGGTTCTACGTGGTTTTATGCATTATTATTCATTCCTTATTTTATCTGACTGTTTATTATTATATGTGTGTGTTTACACTATGGAGGGGGACTTTAAGGAACAGGATATGTTTCTATTTGATTACTTGATTAATTGACTAAATGTTTTAACTGCACTTGGTATATAAAGGTTGTTGGGATGTATGTATTTTATTCTGAAGAAGTCTCTATCTCAGAGATGAAAACGCTGAATAAATATTTCCTCTGGTGGATTCCAGTCTTTGGCTTTGTTTTTGAGCTTCAATCATTTTATTTAACTAAAGCTCTTTTATTATTAAATGTGAACAAAGGTCCTCATTTGAATAGGTCAAACATGTATCTAGTATGGACTATACTTTCAATTTCAAGGAAGTGTGTAACAAGAAGATGGAATACAAACACAATACCAAATATGGAAGACTTCTACAGCCTACTAAAGGCCACAGCATTATTGGAAATTAAAATTAAAGAACTAAGAATTTACCCAAAGCCATTTATCAACAACCATTGGGAAAAGTCTTATCGTTGATTGACACTATACAATAATTGATCAGACACTCTGATAAGGACTTGGACATACTTATAAAGTAACTGTATAGTGTCAGGCTAATGTAAATAGTGTACATAGTTATTTAAGATGTTATGTATAAATACTACGGAATTCATTCAAATGTATTTGAAAAATAAAAAAAAAATTGAGAGAAGACTATTAAATGCACCTGTTTGAGAGATAAAGTAACAAAAAGCATCTACTGCTTGAGTAATACTACAGAGTGAAACAGCCTGCTCGTTGTTTTTTTTTTCTTCATACACCAGGCAAGTGTTGTAATTCATGCTTCATAAATCTCATCCCTGTAAATCACACAGAGTCTGTGCTAAAAATTCAGAAATGTTTTCCTATTGGCTTGGTAACTGTTGTTTCCTTTGTGTTTTGTATGTGAAAATGTGGTTACAAATAATTATGCTTATCAAAGGAAGTGATATTTGGTATTGATCACAGGTAGTGGTCACAAATGCAGTCCACAACTATGTAGGTCTGGCATGTGGTTCATAGGTGTGTACTAGGCTAATGGCCCTGGAGCCTTTACAAACCTAGCCCATAGGATTACCCTGACATTGTGCTACTTGACCTTAGTTCTCAGTGCCTCTGTTGAGTAGAGCCACTGGAGTGATCCCCAGGGTGACTTTTCTATTTCCCATCCACTCATCAAGGTTTCTCTTGAAGAGGGCTAGTGAGGTGCTCTGTTTGACATGTATGGGAAATCTATTCCATAGCAAGGACAGTCTCTAGGTTATGAACCTGTCCCTCCAGCATGTTCTGTTGATTGTGGTAATGAGGTTGAGGTCACTGGAGTGTGTGTGGTGTGGAGGGATTGGGATTTCTTTAGATGCAGCATTTCTAACAGAAATGGACCAGACATGGCTTTGTATGTCAAGCAGAGATTGCCTCTAAGTAGGCGATATGAGACAGCGAATTGTTGGAGTTTTTTGAGTTTTTCCATATAGGACAAGTGTTTAAGGCTTAGGATATGCTTTGTGAGGTACTTTTGCAGCCTCTCCAATTGTTGCAGGTGTCTAGTGAGGTACATGCCAAATGGGGCATTGTACTCGATGATTTGCCTAATGAAGGAAGAGTAGAGGGATACAATGACCTCTTTCTTCTTGGATACAAACCCTTAGTAATGAGATGTGCCGCATAGAAGGACTTTCTGACCACAGTGAAATGTGGTAGTCAAAAGAGACGCTGCTGTCAACCTGTGTTCCCAGATCTCTTATAACAACTTCTGTGTTCAGTGGACTACCATCAATGTGGTAATTCGTGGGAACTGGGTTTTTCCCAAAGGGGATGACGACACATTTTTTGGCATTGAGCTTAAGGCAATGGTTCTGACACCAGTCATTCTCAGTGAGGCCTTTCTGTAGTATGTCAACATCACTTGGGGAGTTAATAATAGCTCCCAACATACAGTCGTCTGCTGTCAGCCAGAGGCCCTTTCTGTTGGCCTGGTCTTCAGAGAAGTAGATACCAAACAGGAGAGGACCCAGGACTGAACCCTGTGGGACTCCACTCATGACTGGCTGGCAGTCTGACTTGGAGTCCGCTACTTTCACACTGTAGGTTCTATCTGTGAGCCAGTTTTCAACCCACCTAGTGATATAGGAGTTGATGCCTAGCTTAGTGAGTTTTTCTATGATTCCTGAATGGGGAATGATATCAAACGCCTTGGTCAGATCAAGGTAGGCTGTATGAACCACCTTGCCTTCATCCACAACTCTGGTGACTGACTCAAAGAAGTCAACCAAGTTGAGCAAGCATGATCTACCCTTCACAAAACCAAACTGTGTAGGATCCAGAGTTTGGAGATCCCCTATAGCCTTGTTTATTAGGTCCATGATGATGCATTCCATAGCTGTACATATCATACTCATCAGGCTAATGCGGCAATAGTTCCCAGGGTCTGTAGTTGCTCCTCCTTTGTGGAGAGGGATGACTGTAACAATGCACCATTTGGTAGGGACAAACCCTGAGGTGAGGCTGTGATTGAATAGCACACAGGCGAGGTGCCAGTTCACTCTGTAGTTCATGTAGAACACAGCCAGGGATATTGTCAGGTCCCATAGAAGCTGTATTCTTGGCCTTAGACAGTGCTGTTTTAACCTGTGCAGCAGTAATACTGGGTGCCTCGCAATCTACTGGTATTGTGATTGGTCCTTTGGGGGGTGAGAGAGGGGTAAAGTTGGCACTGAATCTGTCTGCCAGTATACTGGCAATGTCTGTTGGCTCAGTATAGGAGGTACCATTGTGCAGTAGCTCAGAGCAAATCTGGATATTGCCATGGAGATTCTTTACATAACTATAGAAGGCCTTGTGGTTGTCTTTACTATCTGCTGCAATCCTATTTTCATAGCTAGCTTTAGAGGATTTGATGACGGATCCCAATTTTTTGTTGAGGCTGATAAGGGAGTTTTTCCAGTGTTGGGACTTCACCTTATTCCACATCAGTTTCCTCCTTCTGTTGTAGAGTTTGTTTATGGCAGGGGACCACCAGACTGGCTTCCTTTTTTTGGAGGAGAATGTCTTGGTTCTATTGGGTATGGTGAGATCTATGCATCTGTTGTGTACGTATTTGTACAGTGCATTGGTGTATGATTTGGCAGTCATGCAACTATTGTCCATTTGCATGGGTGCCATGAAGTTAGCCACATCTGTTTTTAGGAGCCCAAAGTTAGCTTTGGAGAAGTATTTCATGGTGGTTACATTTGCGGGGGTGGGAGGGATGTGGATTTCCAGGGTGATTAGTTTGTGGTCAGATCTAACCAGGGAGGAGTTAACTATTGGTGTAGAGCAATGGTCGCCCATGTTAGTAATGACCAGGTCAAAGATGTTGGTACCTCTAGTGGGGGTAAGAACAAGCTGGTCCACGGCATTTGAATTAATGAATTCCAGGAAACGCTGGACAGGCGTATTGGTACATGAGTAGTTTTCCCAGTTAATGGAGGAGTAGTTGAAGTCACCCAGTATGAGAGTGTTAGGATGGACCCTAATATTCTCCAATGTGCTTATTAACATGGAGTGTGAGTATTGGGACATTGTTCGGGACCTATAGCAGGCTACGACCTGAATCATTGTCTCACTCAATATTAGCTGCACCTGAAGTATCTCTGATGCATTATGTTGGGCTACCAGTCTGGAGGTGTGTGCATCCTTTATGAATATGGAAACACCACTGCCTTTGGGGCTTTGGTCCAAGTTCTGGGGCCAAAAGGTGTAGAATGAGTTATAGCCTGGTAATGCAGGGGTGCTTTCTGCTGCCTTGAACCAGGTCTCTGTTACAAAACAAATATCGATGTTCTCCATTTTAAGGAGTGCTTCGAGCGAGTGCATTTTCAGATTTAGACTTCTAGCATTGAGCAGCATGACCCTCAGATTGCATTTGTTTGTAGCTGTTATGGTGGTAATTTGGTCTTTGGAACACTGCCTAAAAATGGCACTATAGGGGTGGCAAGAGCCTTGGCCAGTATCCAAAAGCCCAGGGGTGACAGATGCAGGCCATTTCTGGCAAAGCATCGAGGTCTGTTAATCATGTCATCCCAGGCAGACAGATACTGGATCCCCTCAGAATAACACCAGAAACTTAGCCAATTGTTGAAATCGATCATTTTCTGCTTGTACTGTGATATAATTCTGGGTGATGGTAGGATGCTGCTCAGGGCTAGGGTCATACCCGCCTGGGCTACATAATCCGAGAGCTCCTCCATGTCTCTTTTCATGTAGTCCAGGGAGGTACGTCTCAGGTCATTCACACCCACATGTACAATGACAGAGTCATATTTGTTTCTGTTGTTGAGGGACCTGAGTGCATGCATTATGTGGTGGATCCTGGCCCCTGACAGGAAGCTGACTGTTACTTTCTCCTTATTCAGCCTAGTGAGTGGGACATCAGTGTGCTTCACTATCAAGTCACCTATGACTAGTGTGTTGGGCATGCTGTTCTGCCTTAGGGGCTTCAGTTGAGCGGCACACTGTTTAGGAGAGTTATGTGTCTCATGATTAGTGTTGTGTTGTGATGGTCGAGTGTGTTTCTGCCTTGGAGGTGTCTGCTGTTTGGGTATATTTTTATTGAGAGCCTCCACAAAGGTGGGTGTGTGGTTTGTGTTTTTATGTGAAGGCAGTACTGGTGTGTGTTCTGGAGGGCTATGTGTTCCATGTGGTGTGGTGCAAGTGTTGGCTTTCTCCTCTTGACCAGCTATTCCGGTCTTGGCTGCAGAGTGCATGGCTTCCAATTTGGATATATAAGTGCATCTCTCACAAGTCTGAGTGTTGGGAGGTAAGAGGAGAGGGTTGTTGGTGTACATGAGACAGTTGCTGCATTGCCTCAGGATGCCCAAGTTCACCAGGTTAATAGGAGAAAGCACAGGGAACTGACCTTAAGACATGCCTGGATGGGTGGGTATTAATAATAAGTACTGGAGCTGTTTCCTTGTAGAATGTTTACTGCTAGGTAGCACTTTTGTGTGCTACAATAATTGCTACAAGAAGTCTGTTAAAGTGCTAGACTGATAAGCCAGTAAAAGTACTGGTGAGGAGAGAACTAGCAGATCTAAGGGAAAAATTGAAGAGCAGACTTTGGCACCACTCAGAAGCTACAAACAGTCCTGGATACAGCAAATCTGTATCTGGACTAGACTAGTTACAGGAAAGGTGGGAAACAAGTGCAAATGCAGGCTTTTAAACCAGAAGTTGAAAGACATGGAAAAAACTGTCCAAACAGCCAATAAACTTCACTTTCTGGGCCAGTAACTACTCCTCTTGTGGTAGATAGTGGTAGTCATGATTTTGATATAGTGAGTTTTTATGAAGAGGTATATCAGGAGAACATTATTTCTGTTATTTCAGTACAGAGTGAAGGTGTACTAAGCAGGCCCAAAGTAATATCAAACACCAGTAAAGATTTTAAAGTGTATAATTATTCAAACATAAATATTGGTATAAAACATGCTGACTTCTTATCCAAAGGATTTAACTTTGTACCAAGTAGGAGGGGGAATATTGTTGCCTCACTAATTGATTTAAAACTTTTTATTCGTAAAATGAATTTAAAGATTAACATGGAAACGGACCTTAGTAACACTAGGCATGGAAATGATGGAAGGATTTAAAAAAAATCTAGTGTATATAATCCTGGTTTGAATCAGTTAGTTTCAACTTTTGAACATTTATGTGAGCAGGAATTTAGGGAACACTATAGGCACAGACAGTACTCAAGTAAATATAATTTAACAAAAGAGGAATATGATATTTTGAAATTTATCAGTAACAAAGAATGTATACGTATAATGAAACCGGACAAGGGCAATGGGATAGTGGTTACCAATAAGCAAGATTACAACAGTATTATGATGTCCATGTTGTTAGAAGACAATTATAGTGAAGTTAGTCTTAATGAAATTAATATAGCCTATCAAAAAATAGATATGGCCTTGGACGATATGGTATACCAGGGAGAGATTATTGAAAATGAGTATGAGTTTATGTTGAACCAATACCCTGTTGTGAGTGCTATTTTTGGAATACCCAAAATTCACAAAGGTCTAAATAATGTAAAATTTAGACCTATAGTGGATGGAAAATGCATTAAAGTAAGTTTTATAAGCCAGTATTTGGATCAGAAACTAAAGAAAGGTTTAGGAGTTACACCTTACATAGTAAAGGACTCATGGCATTTCTTGGAAAATATTAAACACTGGAATATACCAAAAGAATTTTATTTTGTTACCATAGACGTATGCAACTTGTTTAGTGTGATCCCACATGACGTAGGTTTAGAATGGCTGGAGGAACAGCTTTGTGTCACTGGGGTTTACGAACAAGATGAAGTCAATACATATGTAAGATTAATGGATCTAGTATTAAGAAATTATTTTTTACATTTTGATGGCCATTATTTTAAGCAATCTTTTGGCGTAGCTATGGGGGCAGCTTGTGCCCCCACCTACGCCAATTACATTATGGCCTATTGGGAAAGAAAGTATGTACATACAAGTGAATATAGTTCACATATTAATATGTATTTGAGATTTTTGGACGATATTTTTATCATCTGGACGGGTGAAAAATTTTTATTGGACAATTTTCTTGACTACATTAACAACACAGTTTGGTTCCTAAAGTTCACATATCAGGTTAACACTGAAAAGGTAGATTATTTGGATGTGAGTTTAATATATGATAAAAAAGAAGGTAAGGTTAAATCAACAATATTTAGAAAGCCTACCTTCTCAAACTCTTACCTACATTATGATAGTTGGCACCCCAAACATCAGAAAAAAGCTATAGTGAAGGGGCAGATGGTTAGGGTTGTGCGTATGGTCAGTGACAATGTGGACTTTGAGAATGAATTAGATTTTGTTATAAAAATGTTTCTTAATAGAGGCTATCCGCAACAATTATGTTTTGATTTGAAAAAGGAAATTGTATTTAAAAGAAACAACAAGATAATGGTTCCAATTATCACATCAAATATAGATCAGTTTGGGTACTCTAAAAGCAACAGTGAATTAAATATCTTTGGTAGTGAAACTATTTTGTACATTTTAAAGTATAACATGGATACTGAGTTTTTAGTTAATATAGTTATGAAGTACTGGGAGATATTTCATAATAATAAGGTGGAACCGAGGCTCTTCTCACATAAGCCTAAATTTGTATATAAGAAAGACATGTCATTAAAGGACATTTTTGAAAGAAGTACGGCTGACATAATGGTCACGAGCAACAAATGTAAGGGGAATTATAAGTGTGGTAGATGTACAACTTGTAAACACATTTGGACATCAGGACACATAATTTCTATTAATCAATATGACATTTTAATTAATGGACATTTTGATTGTTATAGCAAAAATTTGGTATATGTAGCAAAGTGTCAAGAATGCAGGGCATTTTATGTAGGGAAAACCTGTAGAAGGTTTAGGGACAGAATAAAAGAACATATTCTGGATATAAAACACCAAAAACCGACAAACGCCCTAGCAAGACATGTCATGGCCAATAATGGACACAATTTTAGATTTTGTGTAATTCAACAGGTGTTCTTTGACCAACAGGGAAGAATCACCCAATACCACTTAGATATGAGTGAACTTACATGGCAACTTAGACTTGATGCATATCATGACCCAGGCCTGAATGAATTTATTTCAATCAAGCCCTGGCTTAGGTTAAAAAACATTCAGAACATATAGTATTTTATGGTTATAAATTGTGTGTAGGTTGCCAGGATAGATAAACCTTTATATATTATATTTTAACTTAGGATAGGTGTAATTAGTCAGCATTAGTTATACATCATATAACACACATCATTTAATTGTTATAGATTTTACAATTTAGTAGAAATTATACACACTAGAATATATATAAAACACATAACATAGGGCATTAATTATACATAGGGCATCAACTTATATAGGGTAGGAGGATTTACTGTGGAACTATGTGGGTACACAATTATCATTATTCATTTTTTTAAGTATTAGAAGTAACATCTTAACTTTGTAAATGTATATGAATCAATAGGTTGTTTTTAACCTATTAATTTTTTACTCATTAAGGTTAGGGGATGTTTTTTGTACTTTGTCTTTTTAACAGAATTAATTGAGTGAAATTATCTAATTTACTTTGGTATAAATGAGTAGTACTACTTCACCAATCTGATGAAGTCATTTCCTTGGGACGAAACCTAGGTGATTGGTGAATTGGTGCTGCTACTTTGGAGTGTTCTCTGTTTTGTGCGTTTGGAATAAACCTGGTTTTACAACTTTGGCAGCTTGTACTTGTTCTTCCAGTTTTCCATTGAAGTCAGTACTATTTTGTACAGGATTAAGAGGAGAGGGTTGTTGGTGTACATGAGACAGTTGCTGCATTGCCTCAGGATGCCCAAGTTCACCAGGTTAATAGGAGAAAGCACAGGAAACTGACCTTAAGACATGCCTGGATGGGTGGGTATTAATAATAAGTACTGGAGCTGTTTCCTTGTAGAATGTTTACTGCTAGGTAACACTTTTGTGTGCTACAATAATTGCTACAAGAAGTCTGTTAAAGTGCTAGACTGATAAGCCAGTAAAAGTGCTGGAGAGGAGAGAACTAGCAGATCTAAGGGAAAAATTGAAGAGCAGACTTTAGCACCACTCAGAAGCTACAAACAGTCCTGGATACAGCAAATCTGTATCTGGACTAGACTAGTTACAGGAAAGGTGGGAAACAAGTGCAAATGCAGGCTTTTAAACCAGAAGTTGAAAGACATGGAAAAAACTGTCCAAACCGCCAATAAACTTCACTTTCTGGGCCAGTAACTACTCCTCTTGTGGTAGATAGGCTACCTAGTGCTTACCACTCCCACTGATAAGCTAGAAGGCTTCATTCCAACACAGACAGGCTTGGGGGGCTCAGAAGCTTACATACAGTCCTGGATACAGCAAATCTGTACCTGGACTAGACTAGTAACAGGAAAAGCAGGATAAGCACAAATGCAGGCTTTTGGACCAGGAAGTTGAAAGAGATGGAAAAACTGCCCAAACGGCCAATAAACTACAATTTCTGGGCCAGAAACCACTTATCTTGTGGTAGAAAGGCTACCTAGTGTTTACCACTCCCATTGACAAGCTAGAAGGCTTCCCTCCAACACAGAAAGGCTTGGGTGGCTCAGAAACCTAAAAATAGTCCTGGATACAGCAAATCTGTGTCTGGACTAGACTAGTTACAACAAAAGTGGGAAACAAGCGCAAATGCAGTCTTTTAAACCAGAAGTTGACAGAGATGGAAAAAACTACCCAACAGCCAATAAACTACAATTTCTGGACCAGAAACCACTCCTCTCATGGTTGGTAGGCTACCTGATGCTTACCACTCCCACTGATAAGCTAGAAGGCTTCCCTCTGACACAGAAAGGCTTGGGGGGCTCAGAAGCTTACTAACAGTCCTGGATACAGCAAATCTGTATCTGGGCTAGACTAGTTACAGGAAAGGTGGGAAACAAACACAAACAAGGGCTTCTAAACCAGAAAGTTGAAAGAGATGGAAAAACTGCTCAAACAGCCAATAAACTACAATTTCTGGACCAGAAACCACTCTTGTGGTAGATATGCTGTGCTTACCACTCCCACTGATAAGCTAGAAGGTTTCCCTCCAGCACAGAAAGGCTTGGGGAGGCTCAGAAGCTTACAAACAGTCCTGGATACAGCAAATCTGTATCTGGACTAGACTAAGTTACAGGAAAGGCAGGAAACAAGCTTAGATTTTTTTAACACTAGAACAGCACTAAAAACAACACATACCACGACAGTATGCATCTCACCAAAATGTTTTAGCATCAGTGAAAATTTTAGTACTGATCTACATACCTGGAGGTGTCTAGATACAGAGTAGTTATGCAAATGAAGTCCTAACCCCAACCCTGGCCATGATTCATAAAAACAGTCCGACTGCAAAAATGCTGCCTAACAGAGCCAGCAGGGTATACAGTTCTGCTTTGGAAATATAAAAGTGGATAGCATGAAAAGCAAGCTAACTGCACCTAAAGGTGCTAAGCTATTCAGCAAATCATGGCTGGACAACAACAGCCTCTGTTTAAGGCTTAGGACAGTACACTACTGAAGAAAGCAATAGTGCTAGAAACACAGATGTCCTAGCTCTGGTGTAGGTAATAGTATCCTGATTGCACAACTATACTCGCTAGCAGCAACATTAGGATGATACCACAACACTGCCACTACCAACTGCATTTTTCCATGCAGTGGGTTCCAAATTTAAATTAGATGCATATAGGTTCATAGGTTCATACTAGGCTATCTGCCCTGGGGCATTTATAAGCCTATCCCGATTGTGTTTGGCTTACGCCACCCCTTGATTTGAGTATACTGTGCCCTTTTTAAAGTTTAGTTTACTGTGCCTCTGTCTAATAGTGACACGGAAGTAATTCCCGGGACAAACCTACGATCCCCCATCCACTCATCAAGATTCTTCTTGAAGAGAGTCAGTGAGGTGCTCTGCCTAACATGAATTGGAATTCTATTCCAGAGCGAAGGGAGCCTCTGGGTTATGAATCTGTCCCTCCAGCATGTTCTATTTATTTCTGTGCTGAGGTTCAAGTCCCTCGAGCACGTGGCTCTAAGGGATTTAGATTTACTGAGGTGGAGCATGTCCATTAATTCTGGGTTGGACATAGCTTTATATGTCAGGCATAGATCGCCTCGAAGTAGGCAGTATGCAACTGAGTAGAGCTGGAGTTTTTTTAACCGAGCAGCATATGGCATCTGAGTCATTTGATCCTCCTGGTGAGGTACTTTGGGGTGTTTCTAATTGCTGCAGGTGTCGGGTAAGGTACATCCCAAAGGGGGCATTGTATTCTATGATGGGCCTGATGAGGGCTGAATAAAGGGGCACGATTACCTCTCTTGATCTAGATGTGAATCCTTTCATGATGAGGTGGGCTATGTAGAAGGTCTTTCTAACCACTTTGGCAATGTGGTTGTCAAAGGAGAGATTGCTATCAACTTGGGTCCCCAGATCCCTAATTACTTTCTCTGTACTTAATGGGTTACCACCTATGGTAATTTGTGGGCACATTGTTTTGCCAAAGGGTATGACTATACACTTTTGGCATGTAGCTTTAGACCATGGCTCTGGCACCAGTTATCTGTCTCTACGAGACCTTTTTGAAGGATGTTTGTGTCAGCTGGAGAGTCGATTATGGCGCCCAGTTTGCAGTCATCTGCGAACTTGGTGAGCCATAGTCCTCCCACGTTGGCCTGTACCTCAGAAAAGTAAATACCGAACAAGAGAGGTCCCAGGACAGAACCTCCTGGGATGCCACTTGTGACTGGTTTTGAGTCTGACATGGCCCCAGCAACTCTGACTCTGTGGGTTCTGTCTTTGAGCCAGTTTGCGACCCATCTTGTGACATAGGGGTTTATATTTAGGCTGGATAGCTTATCTATGATGCCCGAGTGGAGTATTGTGTCAAATGCCTTTGCGAGGTCCAGATAGGCTGTGTGGACTACCTTCCCCTCATCTATGGCCTTGGTGACTGTTTCGAAGAAGTCGACCAGGTTCAAAAGGCAGGATCTGCCTTTGACGAAGCCAAATTGGGTAGGATCTAGTGTCTGTAGGTCCCCAATGTCTTTGTTTATGAGTTCCATGATTATCCTCTCCATAGCCTTGCAGACTAGGCTAGTCAGGCTTATGGGGCGATAGTTTCCAGGGTCCACAGAGGTGCCACCTTTGTGGAGTGGGACCACTGTTGCTGTACGCCATTCTTTGGGCACATATCCTGTAGTGAGGCTGAGATTGTACAGCAGTTTTACTTGAGGGATTAGTTCTTCTTGGAGTTCATGTAGGACGCAACCTGGGATGCCATCTGGTTCCATGGAAGCAGTGTTTTTTGCTTTGGAGAGGGCGGCCTTCACCTGAGCATCAGATATGTTTGGGAGGCTGCACTCTGCCGGGATAGATACTTGCTCTTTTGGGAGGGAGGGGGTGGAGAAGTTTGCACTGAACCTGTCTGCCAGGATATTGGCGATGTCTGTGGGTTCAGTGTATTTTTTGTCGTTTAGAATCAACTCAGAACAAGTCTGGGAGTTGCATCCCAGGTTCCTAACATAACTGAAAAAAGCCTTATGATTGTCTTTAGTGTCCTGTGCAATTTTTCTCTCGAAGCTGGCCTTGGAGGATTTTATGAGGGATCGTAATTTTTTGCTAGTACTGATCAGAGATGCCTTCCCTTTTAGGGATTTTGCTCTATCATGTAGTAGCTTCCTCCTTCTGTTGTACAGTTTATTTATGGCTGGGGACCACCAGACTGGACGCCTGTCTTTGGATGATTGGGTCTTGATTTTGTTTGGGATAGCATGATCCATGCATTCCTGGAGATGTCCGTAGAATGCGTTTATATAGGATTCTGCAGTTTGGGCCGTAGTTTCCACTGGCTCTGGGGCCTTGAAGGATTCCACTTTGGTTTTGAGAAGTGTGAAGTTCGCTTTTGAGAAGCTTTTCACTGTGGTTTTCTGGGCTGGGGGTGGGGTCGGGATGTGGATATCCAGTGAAATTAATTTATGGTGTGATCTTACCAATGAGGGATATACTTCTGGTATGTAGCATAGAGTCACCATGTTGGTAATGATCAGGTCTAGTATGTTTTCCCCTCTTGTGGGAGTGGTGACTAGTTGTTCCATAGCATTTGAGTTTATAAATTCCAGGAACCTTTGGGCTAAGGTGCTGGGGCTTGAGTAATTCTCCCAGTCTATGTTTGGGTAGTTGAAGTCACCCAATATAATGGTGTTCGGAGAGATCTTCATGTTCTCCAATGTTTTCAGGAAAGCCGAGTGGGATTCCTGACTTTGAGAGAGTGGTCTGTAGGATGCTATAAACTGAAAAACAGTCTTGCCCACTGTCAGTTGCACAAGGATGGTCTCCGATACTTCGTGCAATGCCACTAACCTGGAGGTGTGGAACTCCTTGATAAATTTGGAAACTCCCCCTCCTTTTGTGGTTCAGTCCGGGTTTTGGGGCCGAAAAGCATGATATGAGGTATAACCTGGTAGTGCTGGGGTGCTCTCTGGAGCCTTGAACCAGGTTTCTGTCACTGCACAGATATCGATGTTCTCCATACTGAGGAGAGCTTCGAGTGCATACATCTTGAGATTAAGACTTCTGACGTTTAGCAGCATTACCCTTAGTTTCTTGTTCCTTGTGCTGTCTATGGAGGTGGGTTTGACTTTTGAGCCTTGCCTAAAAAAGGCACTATGGGGGTGGCAAGAGCCTTTGCCAATATCCGAAAGCCCACGGGTGACAGGTGCAAGCCGTCCCTAGTGAAGCAACGTGGCTTGTCGAGCATGTCATCCCAGGCTGACAGACACTGGATCCCCTTTGAATGACACCAACATTTTAGCCAATTGTTAAATCGATCATTTTGTCTTTATACTGTGGCATCATTCTAGGTGAGGGTAAGATGCTGCTCAAGGTCAGGGTCATACTGGCCTGGGCTACATGATCAGAGAGCTCCTCTATGTCTCTTTTCATGTAGTCGAGGGAGGTACGTTTCAGGTCATTCACGCCAGCATGTACAATGACTGAGTCATATTTGTATTTGCTTTGGAGTGACCTGAGTGCTTGCGTTATGTGGCATATGAGAGATATTTTGCAAGCATGCATGTGAAATAAGCCAGAAAGCTTTATGAATGATGCTGTCATGTACATTCACTATACACAGCAAACTGCACACTATGACATGCACACTGGTTAGAAAATACATAATATTTTGTGCAGTAGAAGGTGTAAGACATCCACCAACACTACAGGGCCTGTCTAATCCACAGCAGATTACAGAGAAAGGTGCAGACAGCATAGTTATTGGAGCAGACTCCCTCTGACCTTGCCAGATAACGCATTAGGTTTTGCTGAATATCACACTGCATATTTGTTTAAGCATCCTAACCTATCTACTTTATGGATATCTATCTAGAGAAGGAATACGATATTTTGTCATTCCTGCATGTGTGCTATGCTTTCAGCACTATCTTTAATGAGATATCATTGTCTCTCTATCATTTGTCTGTCTTTCAGTCTATCTATCTGTTAAGCAGGTAGGTGAATTGGCTCAAAAGATGTTTTCAGCACAGAACATGCATGTGAGTCAGTAGAAATGCTATTGTTTGGCATGAAGTGTCGCTAGAATATCAAAAATGAAAATTAGTGCCTAGTGAAATAAATAGATATATATACCATTAAGTGCATATACAATAAATATACAATAAATTAGTTACATTCCTTTCCAATAGTGAAATCATAAATGGCCAACATAAAATGTTTACTACAGAGATTATTAACATGAACTAGGTAAATTAGTTGATTAAACATTCTGACATACATATGTTATGAATTATAGTCTGACTAGGTTATAGTGTGACAGATAGGATGATAATGTGGATGGTGGACGGCAGGTCGAACAGAGAGTGAAGTACAACAGAAGGAAGTGTGAGAGAGAGATTGGGGTTAATCTAGCAGGGATGAGCAGAATAACTATAATGAGGTAATGTATTATGGAGGAAAGCATTTGCAAGCATCTCCTGTATGTAAACATTTCTTGAGCTGATTTCTAAAACTGGGGAAGCAAGTAATGTCTCTTAGGTTTGCATGAAGTGATTCCCATGTCTGGGGTGTCATAACTGAGAAGCTGTGATCAGTGTAGTGGAGTTTCAGGAATGCGGTAGAGAGGAAGAGGAGGAGATTGTTATATTTGTACTGATATTATTATGATACCCGTGTTTGAATGTATATCACCATGTTTCCTCATGATAGCTGCAGAAATATTACAATCAGATATGAACCAGTGATAGAGAATGGAAGGAATCAGACAGAAAAAGATGTGAAGAAAATTGGGTAAGAGCTTAGAGAAAAGAAAACAGTTATATTGAGCAGGAAGTGAGAAGATACTTTGGTGTTAACTAAAGTGATGGTGTGCTGGAGTATAAATAGGGCATAATACGTTTGAAAGAAAAGGGAAATAAGTTAAGGGGCAACAGAATAGTCTGGTAGAATAGCAGATCAGCTGTTAAGAAGTAAGGTGCAATAGCTTAATATAAGCTTGGTTGCAGAACAGAAATACTCTGTTGAGATCTCAAAGTGTTTTAGTTTCTCCGTTTGAATTATAAGAAACATTAGCAGCAGGGTAGCACTAAAGATCCAGTTTGATTAAAAAAGTAGGCTGTGGTACTACTGGATATGACTCACTTTCTCTTTAGTACATAGTTTTGCCACATTTACCCTCATGACCTGAAAGTATACAATAAAGAAAGCATGCTCTTTCTTCTTTTTAATGTTTTGACTGATTACCTAATGTTATGGAATGCTGAAAAATGTGGATTATCAGTCTATGAGTGTAGGAAAATAGTTGTGTCTACAGCATCAGCTATTTGTATGAAGTCTGACCATCAGTAGGTCAAGTGGGGAGGAAAGAACTAAACAACCTAAAGCCTATCTGTAACATGTTGATACTGTGCCTCTATAATGTGGGTACAAAATGTACAGAATGGCAAAAAAGGAGAGAGATGGAGGAGGGCTGTATGACCCCCACTGCCCCAGTAATACCGTGGCTGTTAATGGTTAACTTATCTGGTACACATTCCTAAGAGTAAACATTCTGTTGTCGAGTACATTTGCTTCATTTCCATCTCTCATGTTAACTGACCCACCTGTCTCTTGCAGAGTTGGATGTAAGAGAAGCTTTTTAGCTACTAATCATGAATGCTGCTTTGCTGCTGTTTCAATTGAAGTTTGGATTTCTTATACAAACTATTATAATTTAGGAGTTTAAAATTCTTGTTCAGTGTCCAGCACATTCTGTATATTTAGTGATGAGCTATTATGATTTAAAGAATCTGGCACTGGATTCAACCCCAGGAAGAGGATAAAAGAATAAAATATAAACTACAAGTACTCTGACTGCACTTTATGTGATAAATCCAGTCTTGGCTGGATTACTGCAAAAGAATGCAAAATAATAGATTTTTATTGCTAATGAAGGAGTGTTATTAATAATTCGAATTAAATGAATAAAGAAAATTTGCTACACTTCTTTGTGCTTGTGAAAACCTACATTTTAATAAAGATCATTTTACTCCTATCTAACCAAGTAAAAATACATACATGCAGCTGTTAAGCTTATTACAGAATTGTTTCATCCTAAAACAGATTTCAGTTAATGCTTGTTAGAATTTAATGCTTGTTAGAATTCCTGCATAGCCAGTGATAAGTGGGGGTAGTTTCACTTCATTGATATTCGGTTTCTGCCTTATATAAGTGGTACATTTTGGATTATTTTCTGCTTAAACTCTGAGCTTTTTACTGGCTGACCTACCTGCAATCAACTGGACATATAAGTGAATTTAAGTAAATCTTAATCTGCACTTTTTTTCAAATAATACAGCATTTAAATTGATTTACTTGTGTTGTATTGAATACTGGCTTTGTTTTTTCAGTTAATGCTTGTTAGAGTTTAGTGCTTGTTAGAATTCCTGCATAGCCAGTGATAAGTGGAGGTAGTTTCATTTCATTGATATTCGGTTTCTGCCTTATATAAGTGGTACATTTTGGATTATTTCCTGCTTAAACTCTGAGTTTTGGCTGGCTAAGACCTACCTGCAATCAACTGGACATATAAGTGAATTTAAGTAAATCTTTATCTGCATGTTTTTCAAATAATACACCATTTAAATTGATTTATTTGTGTTGCATTGAATAGTATCTAGCTGGAGTTTGTGGTTCTGTTTTTTTCAGTTAGTTCCCCACTCACCCTCCCTGCTTTTGTTTTGGTGTTAATCTTGGTGGCTTTAAAACTGCCCACCCCTCTTGTAAATTTGCATTTGGATACTCTTCCTGGGCCCATCTCATTTGCTCACTCAAAAAAAAAATTGCACTTTATTCATCTGCTTTTACTGTATTTGTGTTTCTTCCTACCTTATTACTTTATTTTGCTTTTGCATCATCTTAAAAGTACTCAATTGTATTTATTACTGCTTGGTGTAACTATCATTCTGAGCCTTTTGGTTTAAGCACTTGGGCTTCAGACCAGTTGTTTTACATTAAGAAGGTTTGTGGTCTGCACTGTTGTGGCAGGACAGGTAGCTTACATCCTTCTAAGTTGGGAACTGCTGACTGAAGGCCCAGTGTCTGTTATTCTAAAAGTGTATTAGTTCTGGTTTAAGTACTTGGGCTTCAGGCCAGTCATTTTACATTAAGAAGGTTTGTGGTCTGCACTCTTGTGGGAGGAGAGGCTGGACTCTGCCCTTCTGAGCTGGGAAGTTCTGCTTAGATGCATATAGCACCTGCATATTTGAACTGTTTCTTACTGAAATTGGTGTGCCTTGCTTGCTGTCGCATAAACTAGATTCCGGCCTGCTGAATCTAGCTTTGTTTGTATAACTTGAGCACTAATCGAGGCCTTCTTTTTGGAGAAGGTTCCCCTGCACCCCAGTGGCAGGAGTGTGCAGTTAGAACTTGTCTGATTGAAGACTACAGGAACAGGGCTCAGTTTTGAGATTTTTTTACTGGTTAATTGGGTAATTTGTTTAAAAGCCTTTTCTGATTGCTTGTAGTCATCTAATGCTGTTTTAAGTGCATTTTTTACTGTTTGTAGTCATTTAAAGCTGTTTTAAGTGTATTTTTACTGTTTTTGCCTTATCTTTTCAAAAAAAAATGTCCTTGTTTCCCACCTTTCTAAGCTAGTATAGTCCAGTTTTCAGGCTAGTGCTGAATTCAGGGCTGTGTTACAAGTTTCTGAGTTGCCCATACCTTACTTGGATAGAAGGAGTTTTCTCTGTTCACCTGTGATAGAGGGAGCTTTGAGCAGCCATCTGTCCCTGGAGGAGTGGCTCCAGCCCAGAAGTTAGTAGTTTATAGGCCATTGTGGGCTAATTTCTATCTCTTTCATTTCTCTCCTGTAAAAAACGCGTTCACATGGTTTTGCACGTCCGGGCAGTGCCGGTTAGCTAGGGCTAAATTATTCCCGGCTCCACCAAGTCTCCTCTTCAGTTTTTCCCTTGAAAGTAACAAACAAACTTGACGAAGCAAAGAAGTAATTATAAAACACACCAAACAGCCAATACTTAATCCAGCAAAAGTTTTCTTTTATTCTCTCCAAAGATCTGGTACCTCGGCCATTCGCCTTCAAAGGATCACAATTCAATGTTACTTAGTAACAGTATTTATATAAACATTAATTGGATCAATTATTCAATTTATTACATCATTAAATACAAAAAAGGAGGGAAAAGAAGCATCAGAAATATATTTAAAGTGACCTTCCTATTTATAAATTCTTATATAAATATGTGAATATTTGTATCAAAAATATAAACATTTTATGTTATTTATTTTATCATCAAAAAATATTCATAACATATTAATTAATCAAATTATCATATGCCTAATTCTAAATTCAGTCCAAAAGGTTTTAAAGTATTATATTTTAGAATCATTCTAGTTTCAAGCTCCAATAATCTGTCACAAATATTATCACCTTTACAACAAAAAGGTTTGCCCAAAATACTGAATTTTAAACTATCAGCTTTTCCTTCATGAGCTTCTAAAAAATGTTTGGCAACTGGACTAGATAAATTATGGTTTCGGATGTCTTTTAAATGCTCTAAAATTCTCACCCTAACCATTCTTTTAGTTTGTCCAATATACCATGTATTATTACAAGAACAAGTAAGTGTATATACAACACCAATAGATTTGCAAGTAAAATAGTGTTTGGGGTAGTGGTTAACATTATTAATACATCTGACATCAAAAATTCTATCACATAAACTGCAAGATCCACATCT
The DNA here is from genome assembly GCF_019279795.1 of Protopterus annectens. Taxonomy (NCBI): domain Eukaryota; kingdom Metazoa; phylum Chordata; order Ceratodontiformes; family Protopteridae; genus Protopterus; species Protopterus annectens. The sequence continues at coordinate 921,969,751 of NC_056737.1, read as the reverse complement.
AAAAGATCCCATGCTAGTGGCTTTAGAAATTCTTTTTGTCAAGAGATTATTATTCAATATTTCCTTTAAATTTTTACCTTTCTTATAAGAAAATATTATGTGATCAGGAAAAAGTTCACCTATCTGATCATCCTCACTGATCAAAAACCAAAATCTCTTGATGATAGAAACAAATTTTTCAGAAAAGGCAGTATATCTAGTTACAAAAAACACATTTTCGATATCTTTATCTTTTTTGTTAGAATCTATAACATTCATTTCTGTCTTCCTAAATGTTTTCTGTTTATTAATGTTATTCATGCTAGCTAATAGTTGCCCTTTATCATAACCTCTATCACATAATCTAACAAAAACCTCATTTAATTCGTAATCTAACTCAGATTCTATGCTGGTATGCTGATATATCCTTTTAAATTCTCCATGAGGTAAGGCTCTTAACAAATGTGGAGGATGCATACTGCTAGCATGTAAAAACATATTCACTGACGTACTTTTCCTATAAGGTCTAAATCCTATAATATTATTTCTATCAAATAATGTCAAATCCAAAAAATTGATTTGATTCCTACTGATCTCATATGAAAATGACAAATTATGTTCATTTTCATTCAAATTTTCAAAAAATTCACAAAACTCTATAACATCCCCTCTACATATGAAAATTAAGTCGTCAATGAAACGCTTGTACAAAACCACTCTATTTTTAAAGAATTCTGAGGTATAGATAAATTTCTTTTCAAAGGAATCCATGTATAATATTGCAGGTGGAAGTATTATTGATTGTATTAAGTATAATATCTTAGCCCAATATTCCCATCATTTTAATAATTGTAAGTCCTCTCTTCCATAGTAAAAACATATTATTGCGGAGTATTAAAGAGTTTTTGTATAGTTAAGAGACAGGTATTATAATTGTATGTATAATAGATTGATATCTTTGAATAATATTATACCCTAACATAAGTTATCCTGACCCTGAATTGGGTACATTTAGTAAAATCATTAATGAGAACATTTTTTAGGTAGTATATATAGGTAGTATTTTAGTTTTCTTCATTGAATATTAAACCAGAAATACTTTTCAAGCCCCCCATTTATCATTTTTAAAAGCCTTTTGTGATTGCTTGTAGTCATGTAAAGCTGTTTTAAGTGCATTTTTTACTGTTTGCAGTCATTTAAAGCTGTTTTAAGTGTATTTTTACTGTTTTTGCCTTATCTTTTCAAAAAATTTTTCCTTGTTTCCAACCTTTCTAAGCTAGTATAGTCCAGTTTTCAGGCTAGTGCTGAATATCTGGGGCTGTGTTTACAGAGTTTCTGAGCTGCCCATACCTTACTTGGATAGAAGGAGGTTTCTCTGTTCACCTGTGATAGAGGGAGCTTTGAGCCCAGAAGTTAGTAGTTTATAGGCCATTGTGGGATAATTTCTATCTCTTTCATTTCCCTCCTGTAAAAACAGCGTTCACATGGTTTTGCACATCCGGGCACTTGCTGAGACCTAATAGCAAGCACTAATATACCCCGACACTTGTTTGCCCAGCAGGGCAAGGCTCATTTTTCACCCCTCACCAACCAAGCGACTAAGAAGCTCACCCTACTATTCAGGCATGACCAAAGGGCAATTTCAGGTATACTCTCCAGTCCAGCTGGTGAACCTGGTTATCCTGAGGCAATGTTACAACTGCCTCATGTACACAGACAACCCTCTCCTCCTACCACAAAACATTAACATATGTGAGAGATGCAATTATATAGCTAAATTGGAGGCTAAGCTCTCTCCATCCAAGACTGGAACAGGCAGTCATGAGGAGAAGGTTAACACTTGCACCACACCTACAGCCTCACATAGACATACTAAACCAGCCCTGGCAAAAAATACACATAAATACATGAAATCATACTCGGAGGCTCTAAATAAAAAATCAGAGACCTCCAAAGCAGACACCCAAAAAACCTGCACCTCCTGTCACAAACCAGACAACACATAAAACACAAAAATCAGTGTGCCGCACAATCACAGCCCTTAAGGTGAAATAACATACCTAACACACTAGTAATAGGTGGCTCTATAGTCAGGCACACTGATGTCCCACTCACTGGGCTGAACAAGGAGAAGGTTACTGTTAGCTGCCTGTTGGGAGCCAGAATCCACTACATAACACAGGCACTCAGGTCACTCCAGAACAAGTACAAATATGACTCTGTCATTGTTCATGTTGGCGTGAATGACCTGAGACGTACCTCCCTGGACTACATGAAAAGAGACATGGAAGAGCTCGCTGATCATGTAGCCCAGGCGGGTATGATCCTGACCCTGAGTAGCATCCTGCCATCACCAAGAATTATACCTCAGTATAAAGAAAAAATTATGAATTTCAACAATTGGCTAAGCTTCTGGTGTCATTCAAAGGGGATCCAATGTCTGTCAGCCTTGGACGACATGCTCTACAAGCCTCGTTGCTATGCAAGAGATGGCTTGCACCTGTCACTCCTAAGCTTTCAAATACTGGCCAAGGCTCTTGCTGCTCCCATAGTGCCTTTTTTAGGCAAGGCTCAAAAGTCAAAAAAACCTCCAGTAAACAGCACAAATAAAAAAATGAGGGTTATGCTACTCAACGCCAGGAGTTTAAATCTCAAAATGCATGCGCTCGAAGCACTCCTCAGTATGGAGAATGTTGATATCTGTGCAGTAACTGAAACCTGGTTCAAGGCTCCACAGAGCACCCCAGCACTACCAGGCTACAACTCATACCACACATTTCGGCCACAGAACATGGACTGAAACACAAAAGGAGGGGGTGCATCCATATTCATCAAGGATACCTACACCTCCAGGTTAGTGGTGCAGCATGATACCTCTGAGATCATCCATGTGCAACTAACATCAGACAAATTTGCAATGCAAATTGTGGCCTGCTACAGATCACCCTCCATGACCCAGGACCACTAATCCGCCTTTCTGGAAACACTGGAAAACATGACGGCCCTACCGAACACCCTAATATTGGGCAATTTCAATTACCCTACTGTTAACTGGGAAAACTACTCAAGTATAAACTCCCAGGTCCAGTGCTTCCTGGAATTTATCAACTCAAATGCCCTAGATCAGCTGGTAAACTCCCCAACCAGAGGTGAAAACATATTGGACCTGGTCATCACCAACATGGGCGACAGGTGTTCCGCACCGGAGGTCAACCCATCACTGGTTAGATCACATTATAAACTAATCACTCTGGATGTCCACACCACACCACCATACCCAACCAAGGAAACCACAATGAAAAACTTTTCTATAGCAAACTTCACCTTACTTAAGACAGAGGTAGTGAGTTTCACAGCCCCCATGCCAAAGGATAACAGTGTCCAAGATGCAGGAACCTTTACAAATGCACTCTATGAGCACCTACAAGGATGCATGGATTGTGCCATCCCTAGCAAAACCAAGACTCACTTCCCTAAGAGAAGGAACCCAGTCTGGTGGACCCCTGCCATAAACAGGCTATACAATAGAAGGAGGAAACTAGTTCAGAAAAAAAACAAATCCCAAGAAGGAAAGACATCCCTGATCAGTATCAATAAGAAACTAAGGTCCCTCATAAAATCATCCAAGGCTAACGTCAAAAGAAAAATAGCCAAGGATTTGAAAGATAACCACAAAGCCTTCTTTAGCTATGTCAAGAATCTAAGTGGCAACTAGCAGATATGCTCTGAGCTAGTGCAAAATAGCACAAAATATACTGAACCTACTGATATTGCCAACATCCTGGCAGATAGATTCAGTACAAACTTCACCCCCCTCTCACCCCCAAAAGGGCCTACAACAATACCGGAAAAGTGTAGTGTCCCGGAAATCACAGACGCACAGGTGAAAGCAGCCCTTTCAAAAGCCAAAAGCACAGAATCAATGGGGCCAGATGGTGTCCCAGGCTGCGTCTTGCACGAACTACAGAACGAACTAACCCCCCACCTAAACACACTGTTCAACCTCAGCCTCTCCATAAGGCTATGTGCCCATAGAATGGCACACAGCAATGTTTTTTCCACTCCACAAAGGAGGGGCCACAACTGACCATGGTAACTATCGCCCCATAAGCCTGACTAGCCTGGTCTGCAAGGCTATGGAGTGCATCATCATGGAACTCATTAACAAAGACATTGGGAACCTCCAAACACTTGACCCGACCCAGTTTGGCTTTGTTAAGGGCAGATCATGCCTACTAAACCTGGTTGACTTCTTCGAGACAGTCACCAAGGCCATAGATGAGGAGAAGGTGGTTCACCCAGCCTACCTTGACCTCGCCAAGGCTTTTGACACCATTCCCCATTCAGGAATTATAGAAAAACTCACCAGCCTGAACATAAACCCCTATGTCACGAGATGGGTTGCCAACTGGCTTACAGACAGAACTCACACAGTAAGAATAGCAGGCTCCAGATCCGACTCTAAACCAGTCACAAGTGGTGTCCCACAAGGCGTGGTCCTGGGACCCCTACTGTTCAGCATATACTTCTCAGAAGTACAGGCAAACACAGGAGGACTATGGCTAACCAAATTCACTGATGACTGCAAACTGGGAGCCATAACTGACTCTCCGGCTGACATTCTCCAAAAGGGCCTTACTGAGATGGACACCTGGTGTCAAAGTCATGGTCTCAAGCTAAATACCAAAAAATGCATAGTCATCCCATTTGAGAAAAACAAAACACCTATGAATTACCACATAGGTGGCAGCCCCCTTAATACAGAAGAGGTAATAAGAGATCTGGGGACCCAGGTAGATAGTAATCTCTCTTTTGACAATCATATTGCCAAGTAGTTAAGAAATCCTTCTATGTAGCCCATCTAATTACTAAAGGGTACGCATCTAGAAATAAAGAGGTTGTAGTGCCCCTCTACTCGTCACTCATCAGACCCATCATAGAGTACAATGCCCCATTTGGGATGTACCTCACAAGACACTTCCAACAGCTGGAAAGACCACAAAAGTACCTCACCAAGAGGATTGCTGGCCTCAAACATATGTCCTATGCAGCCTGACTGGAAAAACTCCGGCTGTAATCAGTGGCATATCGCTTAATCAGAGGTGATCTCTGCCTGATTTACAAAGCCATGTCCAGCTCAGAAATGATGGACATGCTCCACCTCAAGAAATCCAAGTCACTGCGAGCCACTCACTCTAGTGAGCTAAACCTCGCCACAACAATAAATAGAACATGCTGGAGGGATAGATTCCTGTCACAGAGACTCCCCATGATTTGGAACAAAATTCCTAACTACATTAGGCCGAGCCCCTCACTAACACTCTTCAAGAGAAACCTTGACAAGTGGATGGGTAACAGAAAATACACCCCTGGGATCACTTCATTGGCTCTTCTTGACAGAGGCTCAGTTAATTAATCAATGGGGCGGTGAAACTGACACATACTGGCTAGGCTTATAAATGCCCTCAGGCAGATAGCCTAGTACCTACATGTAAAGGCTCATGGACAGCAGTAAAAGAAACAACCACAATCATGGACAATATCAGAATAATACCACCAGTAATCCCATACGGTGACATAACATATTTAAGTTAGAGTGATTAGAGATGGTTCTGCACAAACACACTTGTATAACTATCATGACATGTCTGCACTCCATGAGGGTAATCACGCACACTGTTCTGATACTACAACTTCTGCTGCAGTTGTTAGGTGGGACACTGCTATAACTGTATGTGACATTATGATTAATACAGGCTAGTTAACTGGTGTGCATGGCATATATATATATATATATATATATATATATATATATATATATATATATATCTAGCACACTCCATACTGTCACAAATGTTACCCATGCCATAAATGTTGTCAAATGCATGGCATATATATATATATATATATATATATATATATATATATATATATATATATATATATAGCACACTCCATACTGTCACAAATGTTACCCATGCCATCAATGTTGTCAAATAGCTATATATGTACTCTGTATGTCACTGGAACAGGTATCACACATGCATCTGGTGTAACAGCTTGATGGGGGTTCCACACCATCAGACAGTAATATTTATGCCACAAAAACAATACCTAGGTATGGCCAATAAGATGTGTGACAAATCACTGTGGCAAAGGTGGTACACTTCAGTTACACATCACAGGAAGATGTGTAGGAAGGTACATGAGGAAGGATGCAGTGTACTCAGTTGTTGGTGTGATGAAGGGTGTGAGCTATGGAGGTATTATGGCCTGTGATGTGGATGTCCTTCGCATACTCAGTACTTGTGTTACATACAAGGAAGTAGACAGCACTGTGGCCACATGCTGGTGGATGTTCCACATACCATCTACCCAGCACAGAGGTCACATACCTACTGGACTGATTATAGTGTGTGATGTCTATATTATCCTTGGGTTGTGTGTTTATTTTTCTTACTGTTAGAGAAAATGCATTTCTCATGTTAATTCTTCACAAAAATGCATATTAACTTACAGTTTCTTTCACAAATGATTGAAATGAAATGTTCATAAATTGTTTATGTTAAAAATAATACATAGTAAACACGCATGATTATGCAAACCACAGTTATCTAAATTGTAGAATTTCAAGTGTTTTACAACTACATTCTAATGTCAAGCTATAAGTGTATTAACAGATAACTCAAGTAAAGAAAGTGCTGAAGGGGTTAAGGGATGTTACTATGACTAACAGAGTCTGGTTCTGGAATGTTCATGAAGGGAGAAAAGAAAACAATGTGAAAGGGATTTTGTTTTATGTGAGCTCTGGCCTCCTTATGTTGGGGAATGAGTAGTTACAAGGAATGTTGAGGAGATAGCACATACAGGTACTAAAAGATACAAGGTCAAAAAACAAAACAGGTTGTTAAGCCAGGTGGTTTGTGTCTCGAAAATATTATAGTTACTGTGCTAGTGCAGTATGCAGATGATTTACTAATAGCTTCTGATTCCTTTCTGCAGTGCTAGCAAGATACTCTATTATCATCTGACTATCCATGCAGGAAAAGGACACAAAGTATTGAGAGAGAAATTGCAGCTATGGTCACCTCAGGTGTGTTATCTTGCTCATTTCATATCTCAGGATAGCTGACAGGTGTTGCCATCTCCTATTGAGGCAACAGCTAAGGTGCCAGATCCAACTACTCAGCATCAGCTTAGATCTTTTTAGGTATGACAGGGTATTGCAGGCAGTGGATTTCAAATTATGCAGAAATTGCTAAACCTTTAACAGATATTTTAAAGCAAAATATGCCAGAGCCTCTCTTAGGATAGTGAAAGAGGAGAATTCATTTCAGAATTTAAAGCAAGCTTTAGCCTCTGCCCCAAATTTATGGTTACCAGACTATAGAAAGAATTTCATTTTATTATGTCATGAAAGTAATGAATTTGCTCAGGGAGTGCCTGCACAAAAACACGGGAACAACTACTGTTCAATAGCTTATTATAGTACAGCACTAGATTCTGTTGCAAAGGATTTCCACCATGCCTAAGGGTAGTCACTGCTGCTGCCATTCTAGTCAATCTAGCACAATCACTGGTTCTCAGGCATGATCTTACAGTAGCTGTCCCCCATTCTGTATCATCTCTCTTACTTAGAATGAAAACTCAGCCACTCTTGACTACACATCTGACTAAATATGAACTTACACTTCTTTCTGATCCATCTATTTTTCATGTATGCTGTCCTGTTCTAAATACAGCGTCCTTGCTACCTACTAGTGAGGATGGTGAATTGCATGATTGTATGTGTGTGTGTGAGACTATCTGCTTTCTCCTAGGGATGACTTAAGGGACACTTCTATACACAATGCCTCTACAGGAACATCCTTTACAGTACCTCTAAATAATGGACACTTTTTGGATGGTTGGGCAGTGTATTTGGTAACCTGAAAACTAGTATATTACAAGGTATCATTACAATAATTGGTATTATTCTTTTAGTTGTTTTAATATTTTCTATTTTAAAGGCTATAATCACAAAATGCTTGATCTCACCTGCCTGTGAAATGTCACTTGTACCTGATAATGAACTTTAAGATAAATGAAAATTCAGTCACTGCAGATGATGAATATTATGATGGTGAAGTGTATTTTATCAAATTAAGAAGAATCAAAATATAATTGTTTGTATTGTATGACAATGGTAGTGTCAAATGGAGATTTGTTAGAGAAAATGTATTTCTCATGATTATTCTTCACAAAATGCATATTAACTTACAGCTTCTTCCACAAATGATTCAAATGAAATGTTTATAAATTGTTTATGTTAAAAACAATATGTAGTAAAGATGCATGATTATGCAAACCACAGTTATCTAAGTTGTAGTAGTTCAAGTGTTTTACAACTGCATTCTAATATCAAGCTATAAGTGTATTGACAGATAACTGAAGGTAAAGAAAGTGCTGAAGGGGTTAAGGGATGTTACTTATGATCAACATAGTGGTTCTGGAATGTTCATGAATGTAGGAAAGAAAACAATGTGAAATGGATTTTGTTTTATGTGAGCACTGGCCTCTTTATGCTGCGGAATGAGTAGTTACAAAGAACATTGGGGAGATAACATAATGGTACTGAAAGATACAAGGTCAAAAAACAAAACAGGTTATTAAGCCAGATGGTTTGTGTTTCTAAAACATAATTGTTACTAAAACACAGTCATTAAGTGTTCATTTGCAGTACTAAGCGAGAGGCACGAGGGTCTGCAGTGACACTGTTTGTAAACTAATATGACACATCAGGATTCTGCATGCATGTTACTGATGAATAGTATATAAACTGTATGTTTTTTGTTGCTTGTTGAAACTGATTTGAAAACTTTGTGAAGGCATTCTCCCGGTACTGTGATTTGACTGAAATTAATGAGGAAATGTTCTGTACATCCTGAATTGTTATTCTTGACTCAAGAATAGCAATTAAATCATTGTTATTTATATATATTTTAATTGCATCATAACACTGACATAACAAATCCCCCATGTTTTTGTTTCATTGCAGGTGTTATCATGACTATGGCAGCGATCTTCGCTGTGTGTTGATACTGTCTGTATTATACTAATATTGCAGTTGGAGTCAATGATTGCCCACAATCTCTAGTTCTTCAGACAGCTGTTTGGACACAGAATGTGTGCCAGTCATGATGTCTGTTACTTGTGGACAGGAAAGGGCCTAGCAGACAGCCATGATGTATGGACCTGATCACTGGACATTTCAACATATTTAGATGCCATGTATGTGATACAGTGGTCTTCCCAATTGGTGATATAGGTGTTTATGGTCACATCTGACAGTGCTGAGTGAATACCTCACTGCGGATTTGTGTCAAATGCCTTTGGCTTGTCAAGTTCAAAAGGATGATAGTGTTGTTGTCATGCATGCCCTCGATGACCTCTTTGAGGACATCTAACAGATGTAACAAACATGATGTTGCATTATCAACTCACACAAATCTGTTGCACACAGCTGGGTATTACTAGTGTCCAGCTAGAAAAGGCCCTTGATGACATGTTGGTCTACCTCACAGATGAGGAGAGTCAGGATATATCTATACATTCTTGCATTGGGTGCTGTCCCCTAACTCAGATGGATGCATGTTGATTTACACCCTTCTACAGGAACATACCCTGTGTGGAGGGTGTGTTGAAGTCTGTATTCAACCATGTCAGGAAGGTGTATGTGCAGAGTCATGTTATAGGCAATTTGTGGTGTTGTCACAGCATATTGATTCTGTGTGATAGACTTGGATGAAGGTAAGACAGTGCATACTGCCTATCCTGATCTGGCCTAGGGATTGGAGACAATCCCCATGTAAGTATAATTGAGAAACTCTCTCAGCTGGGGATAAACCCTTACATCACTAGATGGGCAACACATTTGCTCACAGACAGGACACATACTGTGAAAGTTAGTAAATCAACCTGTACCAGTAGAGCTGTCACCATTGGCCCACCCCAGGGATCTGTGCTTGGCCCTTTACTCTTTGGAATCTATTTCTTGACAGTTTAGGTTAAAGTATATGGTATTTGGCTTACTGTGCTTGCTGTTGTTTACATACTGGGTGCAATCATTGAGTCCACCATTGATGATAATATACTACAAGGGGGGATAACACAGTCAAATGACTGGTGATAAAGCTATGCAGTCTACAAATAAATGCAAAAATGTGTCTTTATTTTGTCCTTCAGCAAAGTGGAATTCACTGCTAAATATAGCATTGAAAACAATCCCACTATGCTGAAACCAAGTGATGCAAACCCTGGGAACACACATAGACAGCAATCTGAACTTTGACCACCAAGTGCCCACACTGATATTGAAAGCCTATGTTGTGTACATCATAAGTCATGCCATCATATTCAGATCTGAGGATTATGTTACAGAACCATACTCAAACCTCATCAGAACACTGATAGTGTATAATGCTCTCCTATGCATGTGCCTCACCAGACACATGCATCAGATGGAGAGAAACAGGGGTTTCTCACCAAGAAAACACAGGGTCTACAAACCATGCCATGTTGTATGTGGAATAGACTGAAAGCCATGTCACTGTAATCTGTATTGTATAGGATGAGGTGATTTCTGCCTGGCCTCCAGGCCAGTCTGTGACCCTGCCTTGGTGAGAATAGTGCATATCCACAAATCAGATATAGCTGATGACATCAGCAGTGTCTGGTAAGGAGAATATAGTAATAACAGTGTCCCACATGCTGATGTAAAAGGCTTGCTGTAATGTCAAACAAGTGGACAAACACACAGACACACACACAAACACACACACACACACACACACACACACACACACACACACACACACACACACACACTCAGTTGACTGCAGTGAGAACAGAACCCCTCCCTAAGTACAGATACTACAGAATTCTGTATTTAAGGCAAGTGCCACAGCTCAAATTTGACTTGGAGTGTCTCAGACAACACTTTATAGCTGAAAACATCAGCAGTGTCTGGTGAGGAAAATATGGTAATAACAGTGTCCCACATGCTGGTGTGAAAAGCTCTATGTAATGTCAAGCAAATGCACAAACACACACACACACACACACACACACACACACACACACACACACACACACACACACACACACACACACACACCCTAGTTGACTGCAGTGAGAGCAGGACCCCTACCTATGTAAGTGCACAGACTGCAGAACTCAGTATTTTACACAAGTGCCATGGCACAAGTCTGACTTTTACAAGGCTGCAGGACAACTTATAGTGGATGACATCAGCAGTGGATGTAGGAGAGAAGATGTTGGGTGGCCTGAATAGGTTCATAGGTTCATAGGAGGTTGCTAGTCTAATGGCCCTAGGGCCTTTACAAGCTTAGCTGTGTAAAAACCCGAGTACCCTTATTGATCATAGTTAGGTGGTCATTGTTACCAGAGCAATTATGTGATAACCACCAACTTCCCCATCCATGAGGGACACAGGTGCCACTCCTGGGGTGAATTTAAGGTCACCCATCCAGTTGTCAGTGTTGCGCTTAAATAGGGTCATTGAGGAGCTCTGCTACCCATGCAGTGGGAGCCTATTCCAGAGGAATGGCAATCACTGGGAGATATAGCTATCTCTCCAGCATGTTCTGTTTATGTCACAGGCTAGGTTGAGATCCCTGGAGCAACTTATTCTTGTCCCATTTGATTTGTGGATGCCCAGAATTTTCATCAGGGTAGGGACCGAGACTGCTCTGTAGGCCAGGCACAGGTCACCTCTCAGCAGCCCTTATGATACTGAGTACAGTGATAGGACTTTCAGTATTTTCCTGTATATCATGTTTTGAAGGCATTAGATTCTCTTAGTCAGAACCCTCTGTGGTATCTCCAGTTGCTGCAGGTGTCTGGTGGGGTACATACAGAAGGGAGCATTGTACTCAATCAGTGATCTGATAAGGGTAGAGCACAGCAGGGATATGACCTCTGATCTTGGATGCGATGACTTTATTTATGAGGTGCACAATGTAGAATGCTATTCTTACCACTGTAGACACATGGTGATTGAAGTTTAGATTGCTATCAACCAGTGTTCCCAAGTCTCACACCACTGAGGTTGAGCTTAGAGGGGTGCTATGTATATCATAATTAGAAGGGGCTATTTCTTTGCCAATGAGGACAATGAGGGATATTTTTGTGTTTAGTTTCATTCCTTGAGTTTGGCACTAATCATTTGTCTGTGTTAGCCCTTTCTGTAATATGTTAACATTGTTAGGAGACTATATATGATTGTGCCCAGTTTAAAGTCATCTGCAAACTTGGTAAGCCACAGGCCATCTACCTTCACCTGGACTTCAGAGAAATAGTTTTCAAACAGTAGAGGGCCCAGCACAGATCCCTGTCATAATCCACTCGTAACTGGTCTAATGGTGGAGGTGGACTCCCCAACTTTGACAGTGGGCATTCTGTTGATGAGTCAGTTGGCTACCCATCCAGTAATGCATGGGCTAATCCCCAGATGTGGGAGTTTCTTTAGGATACCTGAATGGGGGATTGTGTCAAAGACCTTGGCTAAAATCAAGATAGTTGGTATGTACTGTTTTCCCTCATCCAATAAGTTTAATAAGCAAGATCTACCCTGAATAAAACCAAACTGTGTTGGGTCAAAAGTTCTGAAGGTTGCCTATCTCCCTGTGGATAAGGTCCATGATGATTCTTTCCATAGCCTTGCAGATAAGGCTGGTTTGGCTTATGGGTCAATAGTTCCCAGGGTCAGTTGATGGATGTGCAGGCATGTTCAACTATGAAGATAATTCTAGCTCTGCATGTTACCAGATTGATGTGCCATGCATATCACACATTTGTTATTAATTTATGTAGTGTAGTTGATATATTTATGATTAAGTACTGAGAGACCAGGGTTGCAGTGCATGAGGAGAGGCAACACATGGCTGCATTCATCACATATCACCTAATCAGAGGCGATCTCTGCCTAACATACAAAGCTATGTCAAGCCCAGAGCTGTTGGACATGCTCCACTTAAAGAAATCCCAATCCCACCAAGCTACATGCTCTAGGGAATTAAATCTTGTCACCACAATAAACAGAACATGCTGGAGGGATAGATTCCTGTCCCAGAGACTTTCCATACTCTGGAACAAACTACCTATCTATATCAAACAAAGCTCCTCATGAGCACTCTTCAAGAAAAATCTTGATGATTGGATGGGAAATAGGAAATTCTCCCCGGGGATCACCTCTGTGGCTCTGCTCGACAGGGGCTCAGGAAAATAATTTTCTTGGGTGGCAATGGCCAGGGTACCTTTTTGTCTAGGCTTATATAGGCCCTAGGGCCAGCCTAGTACCTACCTATGAACCTATGAAATATGTTGAATATTGTTATATAGGGCTTTCAGTTTATGTTTTCACGTTTAGTTTCATGGCATAAAGAGTAAATGAAGAGTAAACAGAACTAATCATGTTAGTAGTGACTTTGCATAGCTCAGCGGTGAGCAGCAGGTTTGTGTGATGGCTGGCAAAGTGTTTGCACATGCGAAATACACATTTCCATTACATTCCATGTTTGCTCGTAGTTAAGCAGTGCACAAACACGTGCTTGTTGCTAAAAGTCTGCGAGTTAGTACTGAGTGCATGAAACACACTTACTGCTTATCTGGCTCTGTGGCAGCAGGTGCAAATGCTTTGAAACATTTCTTTTTGAGCCAAGATGATACTGGGTTTGAATCCAACTGTACGCAATACTTTTAAATAAACAATGATAATACAATGACATTAACACTTTATAGTACATGTGTTGCTGTGTGTTGGCATAGCACAGTGGGTTTAAGCAGCAGTGGGTGGAAGTAACAGCAGCATTGTGGGACTGCTCACCATTGCTTGGCATTGGTATGTGATGCCAAACTCCACTCAAAAATGAAGGGATCCATTGCTTTTTCTGGTATTTATGTGTGCTGTGTGTGATTTTATTTTTTGACAAGATTATAGGTGTTAAAGTGGGTAGATAGGAAAGTAATGCAATGGGGAGCAAGCAGGGGGAAGAACAAAGGGAAAGCAATAAAGAAATTTGCAGGAGGGAGGTAGGAAAAACATAGCTACCTATTTCTTCAACAGTAAAAACTGAAAATATGCACAGAATATTAACTGAATTTGGACTATCACCTTCAGAAAGAGGAGTGACAATAATATAATCATGTTGTATAGCCAATTGGAAGTAATCAAGTGTGTCAAGAATACACATGTGTGAAATGGAGAGTTATGTGTGGGACAATTTTTTTTTGTGGGACAGGTAACCATTTTTTTTAATACAGTAAGAGAGGATTGCTGGGTAAGGTAAGTAGGTATTTCTGGGTCAGGTAAGTTGGGTATGTGAGGAAGCAAATGCAAACAAACAAGACAAAACACAACAAGAGATAGGGACAGTGAGGGGCAAAAAAGTTTGGGGGACACCATGATTGGGGCGAGGGAGGGGACAACACAGGCTTATGCCCATCAAATATGGAGATAGTGAGAATTTAGTCCTCACTCATTGAATTGTCATCACTGTCCCCTTTGTCCCTGGTGGCTGTTGTGCTTGATGTCTTCTCCTCCTATGCAGCTTCTCCACCCGGTGTATGTGTACACCAATGGTGTGGGGCACAACTGTATTCACCAACCCTGGCATTTCCTGGCTGGTGATGAAATCTCCACCTCTGCCACTGCTCCCGGAGGGTCCCACAGCACTAGCTGCTTGGGCAGTACTACCTGAGGGCACAGGTAGTGCAGGGGGAGCAGAAGCAGTGCTGCCAGGTTGGCTCACAGACATGCTGGGCATTGGTGCTGGAGCTGGTGGAGCAAAGGCAGGGTGATCCACTGGGGCTGGTCTACGTTGCTGTGCTGTGAAACATTTAGTGATTTGGTACAAATGAATGACATGGAGACATTTTGTCGATGAGGTTTGGGGTGAGACAAAAAAAAAAGAGATAAATTGTACCATTGCATGTGACACACAATGCATTAACACAATTATGCAACTATTTTATCTGAAGTATTACATTTAAGTATACGTCCTAACAAATACACACTATTACTATAGATTGCTGAAAGTAATCCTTGAAATGTGCATATATTGCAGATATGCTTGGTCCAATTATACAGATTACATTTAATAGCAGGGCATTTATGCAACTTGCATAGGCTGACTTTAATTTAATATAATATTATTAAAAAATGCAGTATTGTATAATTGTTGCTCACAGCATTTGAACCCACAGCCTCTTACTACGGTCTTATACATGACTTCTAAAGCTGGTTTATGCTACAGACTAATATGTGCATACTTGCTTTTAGAGTTAGGATATGCATGCTACATCTATATAAAAAAAATCTACAATAATACTTCTCTTGTGCTGCATACATACCACTTGCTTCTCTCAGTCTCTACATTCAGTCAGCATGAGCCCATGTATTGAACTCTATTTCAGCATTAGCTGTGGAAAAAACAGCAAAGAACAGAAGAGCATTATGCATATCAGTCTTGCCTATACTTAGCTTTCTACATATTACAAATATTCTCTATCATCATACTTACACAGTCCTATGTATTACAGATACTCTCTCTTGTCATACTAACACAGCTGTGAGATGTCCCTCCTTCTTGTAGGTGTTAAAAATGAAAATTACACTGTTCTCCATGTGGACACCAGTAGCACAGTAGCACTGGAGAGAGCTGAACCCAAACAAGCATAGGACTTGTATAGGGAGCCAGAGTAGTCACCCTGCAGAAGTCTTTGGCTGTGTCACTTTACCACTAGTGCAATAAATATCCTGGACACCCCACCACTGTGCCCTAAACTGGGCAGCTTCACCTCTAACTCCAGACATGTCTAACACCCAAACTAGAGCAATGGCAACTAATGCTTTCCTGTCAATTCTTGTTATTGCATGTACTGGTAGTGAGCAAACCTGAGCAATTATGTGAACTGTGTTTGCACGAGGTTAAGCAGAGATCAGCAGTGCCAAGCAGGCAGGAAAGCAATATTCTAAAATGGAAGGTTAATCTGACACTTGACCTTAGTTTGAGGGGTGTTTGCTGTTGTAGCTTGGAAATACATATTGAAAATTGGAAGGTAAGTATTAGTTGAGTTAAGTTTGTAGACATGCACTGGGGGCATAAATGTCATGACCTGACACATTTGTTTTTGGCTTCATACACTGGTAAAATTTATTTTTAAAACATTCAAAGATTCAAAGATTGAAAGTAAACTTTATTCTCATTTAGGACCACACAAGTAGCCTTAATGAAATTCTGTGCATCAGCTCTTTCTTGAGATTACATACAGAAGTAAAATAACACATAGGAGTAGAAGAATGACACAACTAACATATACAATCCTATTTTCAGTACTAAGTTACAGAATAAGTATAACCTCCCCAAAGTTATAATAACTGCCCCATTAATTTAAAAGACACATTATATATTTCATCTTGCCTAAGTCGTCTGTCTAATATTGTACTTGAAATGTATAATATAAATGTTGCACTTACTTGGAATTTGTGAGGTATAAGTTATAAAATAGACTATAGATGTTTTTGGAAAAAAAAGAAGAAAGAACTGACTTAGTTAATGTCCAGTTCATTTGTACTTATGCCCGAATTCAGAAGTCTGATCACTGTCAGATAGAAACTGTTGTTAAATCTGGTAGTCCTGCAGCAGATGCTGCGATATCTTCTACCCGATGCCAAATGCTTAAACAGTCTGTGTGCTGGATGCGTAGTGTCTTGTATTATTTTGGTGGCCCTTCTGATGCTTCTTGCAGAGTAAAGTTGTTGTAATGATGGAAGACTGGTACCCATTGCTTTCTCTACAGCCCTCACCTAGTGCCTTCTTTTTTTAGCTGTACAGCTACCAAACCACACTATAAAGTTGCTGGTGATGATATTCTTAGTAGCACCTCTGTAGAAGATGGAGAGCATATGAGGCGGAAGGTTAGCTTTCTTTAGCCTTCTTAAAAAATGGTGGTGTTGGTGCATTTTCTTGACCAACTGGCTGGTGGTATTTGACCACGAGAGATCCTCTAATATGTGTACACCAAGGAATTTTGTACACTTAACCATCTCTACACTCTCACCATTGATCATGAGTGCTGGGTGGTTTGTTTTCTTTTTGCTGAAGTCGATAATAATCTCTTTCATCTTGGTTACAGTCAGGTCAAGGTTGTTCCCCTCACATCAGCTGATCAGAGATGCCACCTCCTCTTTGTATGCTCCTTAATCCTCCTTTGTGATTAGCTCCATGACTGTGGTATCATCAGCAAAATTGATGATATGGTTGGACTTGTGCTTTGCAAAGCAGTCATGGCTTAAGATGGTGAATAATAATGGGTTAAGAACACATCCATGTGGAACTCCAGTGTTAATCTTGATACACTTTGATGTGTTCTTACTTGAACTCACTCTCTGTGGCCTCTCAATCAGGAAGTCCAGGAACCAGTTACAGAGATGTTTACTGACTCCTATATATGCCGTTTTTTCTATCAGCTGCATTGGTACCACCATATTAAATGTTGAACTGAAATCTATGAACAGCATCCTCACATAGTTGTCATTGCCCTCAAAATGTTCAAGAGAGTTGTGCAGTGCTAATGAAATTGCATCAGCCATGGATCTGTTGGCTCTGTAAGCAAACTGCAGAGGGTCAAAATCAGTAGGTTGGTTCAATGACAAATGCCTTTTGATCAGCCGCTAGAAACATTTCATAACAGTGGATCTCAAAGCATCTGGTTCTTCCAAAAAGGTATTCACACTGTCCAGGAATTTGATGCTATCCTCGCACTGCGTGGGCTTCAAACCTAGGCATAAGGGACAAAACATTTTCTTCCACAGTGGTGATTTTCCATCTTTGCCACAGAAGTGCTACTCACATTGTCAGGAATCATTCATAAATGCAGGTGACAGTTTGAGGTCTTACACATGTGTGCGACCTGACAAAGTTCTTGTATATATATCCAGCTGTGTAGGTGTCTTATTTAATTGTGAAGGCCATCCAAGTCCAGATAGCAGAATCATACTAAAAGAAATATAGTAGACAGTATACTCTCAGTCACATCTGAAAACACAATAAGGGTGTCTTATCCCTCATGCATATAATTCATATCAGCTCCACTATCTAAAGTGTTATAAGTGAGAGTGTATATAATGGGAAATAAAACAACAGTAAAAAATGTCTGGAATATTCTGTATTAGAACACATGGCCATTTATATGGCAGCCCTACACTTACACTTGTTGCCACAAGAATGTTGAAATAACACTTGTATATTTTTCAATTCATTGGTATAAACTGCACAGTCACAACAGGAAAAATAAGTTGCGCACCATGTACTAGAACCCAGGAGCATCTTTATTCCAGACCTACACTTATACCTGCTGCCACAGGACTAGTTACATGATAGTTCCATAATTTCCTACTCAGTCTTAAGTTCTCTGTGTTAACCACTGCACAATGCTGGTTAGCATGCTGGCAGGGTGTCCAACAGAATTAAGTGAATGCATCTGTTTTAATGATTGACTGTCTGCATCCTATCTGCAGGTGCTTGATGGCTGCAGGTGTTGGAGAACCTTGCCAACCACACACAATGCCACTAAGTGGTGGTATTGCATGATGGAAAGTAAAAATTACAATAATGTATCCTTTTTGACCTTTAGACTTTTACAGATGCCCTGCTTGCAGGTGTTCTGTCTGCTTCCTATTTGGGCCACTAGTCTGGGTTTGCACACTGCTAAGAATCACACAAATGAGATAAGCACAGCCAAACCTGACATTCATTTTATCCATTTCCCTTGTTTGCACTAAGCCACTTACTACACAAACACTGGCAAAAAAAAATAATAAAATACAATAAAATAAAAAAAGGTAAAAGGGAAAAGAAGTTGAAATGAAAAGCAATCTTTGAAATAAACACTACAAAATGTTTGTTAGTACACATGAAATGTTTTTACATATGTCTGGATTTGAACTCTCACTACAGTGAAACTTCAGAACACTGTGAGAGTGTTTTATCCCTCTTTGTCACACAAACAGCTTTGCAACAGGGAAATGAAAGCATTCTACATACAACCAACCCCATCATCCACAGTACTAAAAACACATAGCTATTTGTACATTTATTAATTTTGGATGTAGTACACTGAGAGATCACACAGCTATTTATGACTATTGCTTGCAGAAAATTACCTCTTTGCATTTGTTGCTCATTCTTGTCTTATCTGAGCAGTAATCTGAGACATGCAGTCTGTAAGGCATTCTTTATCATTGTCCTAATAAATTGTGAGAATATTAAATGGCAATAATATACAGTTTCAACAAATGAAGGGGAGGTTGGATGTTAATGAACAGAATCTGTGAATTGTGTGCTGCTTACTTACATTTCCAACCTTGATAAAATTACTTCTACACTGGATGTAGGGGAGTCTGTATTGCTGTTGTGTTTTCTTTCTCCTTACCAGCAATCACTCAAAATTGCAATCCATTAGCAACAAAGACTGAGGGAGTGCCCCTGCATTATGTTTACCTCTATCACACTGAGCAAAGTATTTAAGATTCAGCAGTTCTGATGAGTTCCCACCTCATTTGCATCTTTACCATGCTCAAAGTCCAGAATCTACACAATAAAAAAGGAAACCTTCTAGCTAGGGAACTTGAAGGTGAGGAGACTTGTTTATGTGGAGAACACAGAAGAGGCTATTACTTTGGGATATATCTGCACAGAAGACTACTGAACTTGAGAAGGTATGTATGCTTGTATTTTTCAGCTATATACTGCATATGCTGAAATGTCGTTAAGAAAAATCTGTTTAATATTATATATATATATATATATATATATATATATATATATATATATATATATATATATGTATATATATGGATCTAGGACTATTGAACAAAAGTTCAGTAGTCTGAATCCACAATCACCGAACACACTTTAACCAAAAAAGCACTTTCGTTAAAGTGTGTTAAAAAAACAATGAATCTACTTTTATGCAGGGGGGCAAGCCCCCCTGCACCCCCTCATGTGGGGGGCTGTGCTCCCACCCCCTACTTTAATATTCTTACTCCCAGATCTCACTACATTGAGGAAAAGAGAATATTCCCTTAGTTGCACCATAGTACGATCTCCGCAACAGTCATTCCCCCACAACTCCCTCTAGCTGCAGTCATACGTCCGCGAAAGTGCTTTTGCGGTAAAAAGCACTTTTGAGGAAGTATATCTGGCTGTTTGTGCTTCGGTAAAAAGTTCCTTCGGGGATCAGTACCGATCCCATATATATATATATATATATATATATATATATATATATAACATATATATATATATATATATATATATATATATATATAAATATAAATATATATATAGATATAGATATAGATATATATATAGAAATTAGCAAATGTTACTTTTAGCTATATGCATTACTTAGAAATGGCATGGGCATGTTTGTCACGGCATTTAACATGTATATGTGATTGGCAATAGCTTAAAATGCAATATTGCAATATTCTGTGTTAAATCTGTAGACATGTTTCAAGGACAATTCATTTGATAGCACTTTTAGCATTTCAGTGATGGTTTATTAGCAAAATGTGCCATCTGTCTGTTTTTTGGGGGTGTAGGGAGCAAAGCTGCATTTTTGTTTTGACACAAATAAGGATATGTTGCTATTGTTATTCTCCTTGTTTTGCATCCAGCCTTGCTATGTATGTGAATGTAATATGTTACAGCCGCAGAATTCTTGTTATTCATATTTCAAATATCTAGACTGTTTTATGCTTCTCTAGTAGGTAATAGTGAAATGCTACCTTTTCTGTTTCATCTGGAAACAAGAATTTTTAATTGTGTGATACTTATGTGTATTATCCTTGTGTTGTGTTTTAGGTCACTGAGGACTATGGCACCCAGGCGTCTCAATGCCCAAACCCCTCCCCTTCAGTGACCTTGAGAATCAGGTCATTGTGGAAGCTTTCAGGTGACATGGTACCTTTCTGCTTGAGAGGGGACATGGAGATATGTCAGGGAGAATGCAAATTTGGCTGCAGATAGTTGCAGATGTGAATGCAGTAGGTGGCCACAGCAGGGCATCTGATGAGGTGCGCCATAGGACCACTGACGTGATCTCATCTGCATGGAGGAGAACAAATGCAGTGGCCCATGATCAGATGGGTACTAGGGGGACCGGCTACAGAGCCACCACTAACAGCAAATTAATAGTTCCTGTCCACTGTCAGGGATCCAGACAGCTCTCAGGAAAGTGCAGAACAGCATGTCCTTGACATTGGTACTACTGTTTCAGGGACAGCAAGTATGTCCCAGAAGGAGCTTCCAGATAGGCTTATGTATCTCAATTGTTAAATACTCTTGTATAGTAAAATATTTACAGCAATATGTTAGTTTTGTTTAACAAGAAGATTGCTACAGCTAACAACACATTCTGCAGAAAAATGTGAAAAAATGCACTCAGACTTTGAAAACAAATGAATAAATACTGAGCTACCTGTGGCTGCACCAGGATTGTAAGCCAGTCCAATTGTATAGTATAACAAAAAGGAACACTAAACCTCCAACAGGATACAAAACAGCTTCCAGTTTATTTAGCACTTTTGTCTCTGAAAGTTCTGAAACTTCATCAGAATAAACCATAATCACATGCCTATGGTTATATAATACTGTTAATCAAACAATTAAACACATTTAAAGAGATAAGACTTTTGTTTAAAAAACTTGAAGAAAAAACCTTGAAGAAAAACATACAGTTCCATAAAAAATATTTTCAGAAGGTAGAACCATATCTACCTAACCAAAGCCTTTGTTTTTAATATTGGTAACATTGAAATGTTTTCATTAATGCCAGGTTCTACAGTCACATTTAACTCAAGTTGCCATTTGAGTTCACTACGTTCTATTTGAAGTTCCCACCATCGCCTTCTAGTGGTCTTCTGGATAACTTCCAAAATTCCAAACTTGAACTTAAACTGCCTACATTTAACTGAATGTTTATATAATGCATTATTTTCTTTATGACTCCTAATAGCATAAATATGTTCATAGATGTGTTTTCTCAATGATCTTTCTGTTTTACCAACATAATAAAAATTGCAGGATGTACATAGTGCCAAGTATACTTGTCCTTTTGTAGAGTAATTATCTTGATGAAATATAATAAGTTTCATGATAAAAGGTAAAACACACAATGGTCCTTCAAAAATATAATTACATTGTGCACATTTGCCACATTTACTAGTGCTCCTGTTGTTTAATGTTTGAATGTGGGTAGGGTGTTCAAACAAATATTTTAAGTTTTTCCCCATCTTGTAAACAAATTGTGGCTGTTCACCTAATGTTCTTAACACGTCACTATTAGTAGTAAAAATTACCCAGTTTCTCTTGCTAATGTCCTTAATTTCTTTGAAACCTTCACCATATGGTACAATCATAGAGTGACTGTGGCTCTGTTCTCCTTGTGGTTTAAAAATTTTGCATTTTCTTTACCTATACCCAGAATAAGTTTAAATTTTGCACCCCATTCATGTGCTACCTCAAGGCTAGTATTCAATATTAAATCTCTGGGGTAGACTCTTTCCAAAAAAAAAAATGAAATAATGTTAAATATTTAATTCTTGAAAATCTCCCAGCTAGAACTCATATGGGCTGCCCTTACTAATTGGCCCTTAAAATATTCTTTTTTCTGTGTTTGGGGTGGTGGCTCTGGTAATCCAAATAATTATTTTAAAAGGTTTCCTTCCTAAATATTTTGGAAACAAAAGAATGACTTACAAGATCCTTAACTAAAGTGAAGCTGTTTTGTATCCTGTTGGAAGTTTGGTGTTCCTTTTTGTTATACTATACAATTGGACTGGCTTACAATTCTGGTGCAGCCACAGGTAACAACACATTCTGATTGATTACACACGGGCTTAGGTTGGACTTGTCATCCACGTTCTTGTAGAAAATATAGTTAATGGACATATAAAGGGGAAAATAATTACCCTATGTGTTACTTGTAATTGTGATGATGTCGTCCTTACCTTTTGGTTAACTTATTCCAGGACTGAATAGGGCTAGGGACCGCATATGGAGCCGACAATCATCTGCACATGGTAAGCCAAACATTTTTATGTCAGTACTGATAAGCAGTTCAAAGAAATATTTAGTTTGTGATGTTGGTGTTGGGACTGTTGTGTGTTTTGCTGTACTGTCTATAATAGTGGCACAACTGTTAGCTTGTTAGCATATATTAGACTGTAGTAGTGTAGGTATTAATTTTTTCCTGTGTTTGTTTCTTATTATCACAGGTGATCCTGACAGCAGAAGTGTGGGAATTCTACCACCTGATATTAGAGTATCAGCTGACTCTGTTGATGATGGTGGCCAATTACAGGCACAGTTGGGAGGAGGTGTAGAGGTTGAATCTGACACTGAGGTTGTCAGTCAGCCATCCCAACCCATTCCAGTCAGCCCTCAGATATTGGATAGGTGGAGGGTGAGACACTTGATCAGGGAAGTATGGTTATTGCAGCTTCAGCACCCATTATCAGCCATAGCCAAAATGTGGGCAAGGTGCCACACAGGCAGGTTGTTAGGGGTGCTTGGAGGAGGACTGCTGTTCATCCTCCACCTGATATTGGTGTGTCTTTGCATGCCACACAATGTATGCTTAGGACCATCATGGAAAAACAGGCACATTCCCATAGGTTCTCCAGAGAAATGCTTAGGGTTGTAGATGTGGCACAGGCTGACATACATGACCACCTCCACCATGTTGCTGATTCAATGGATCAGATGAATGAAATGGTGGAATGGGTGATGTCTGTGATTGAATGTCTGCTGGGAGGGGAACAGCATCCTCATGAATGTAGGTCAACCACATCATCTGCTGTTAGCCAACTTGGCTATGCCTGATCATGCTCCTATATTGTAAGTACTTCCACTGCTCCATCAGTGGTAGAGCTGTCCACACCCAGAGAAGTGGCTGGCCATGGGGTCATCGCCCTTGGTATACTCATGAGGGGAGTTCATCCAGCAGACATCAGTCACTGTCAGGTAGCAGTGTGGACATGCCAGTGCAACTCCTGGCAGAGCCAGTTCCCGTGGTTGGGTATAACAATGATGAACTGCCACCTCTACCATGCACGACTCACAGCTGTCCCACATACCAAGATGTACAGCTAATACTGAGCTTGGCTGTATTCATTCAGACACTCACACACCAATTTCACCTGGAGGACCCATACAGACATGAACTCAACAGTTACATGGTTCAGCCATGAAGCTTAAAGCTCATTTTGTCTCACTGGCCATTTTTACTTTACCCAAATGAAGCCCTGCTTCTCTTTGTTACTAACACACCCTCACTGTCCTTTTGTGTCAGCCTAGGCTTCCTGCCCCTCCACACAACACCCTGTGTAAATGATGATAACTGTGCCATACCCCTATATTTTGGATTCAGGGATACATAACATTTGTGCCTAATGCTCAGGGTGCATAGCTGAGTTAGTGCTTAGTATATCTGCATTTGTGATGTTGAATTGGTAATTGTATCTTTGACTTATATTGGTCTTATAAAGCTACACAGTTGATAGCAGCAAACATTTTTGCATCAGTATTGTTAATGATCTTGTGGGGGTTGTGAAGCCTGAAACTATAATGTGTCTCATTACTTTCTAACTTTTGTCTTTAATGATTTTCCAGTACAAAAGTATGGTGCTAAACTGGGGTCATTTGATGACCATCATTGCTTTTAAGAGCTATGACTGTGTGAATCTTTGATGCCTGAGGCCTACTAATTGATAATGGACAAATATAAATCAATTCTCTGCTGTCACATGTTAAAGTGATTTCTGCACAAACCACCCACCTTTTACTTGCTTACACTACCAATTAACAACATGCAAGGATAGGCTATTCATTTGTATTATTACAAAATGCACTCCAGGTTTAACTCTTAGCTTGTAAATCCAGCATTTGCAACAGTTTTAGTTCAGGGCTGACTCTGTCTGATGCTAGCAGTACACAGCCATGGGTAGGTAAAGGTTGTGAGTATTGCCTGGCATCAATGTCACTATATGCATGTGCGTAAGAGGAAGGTTTTAGCCCCTTAGATGATGAGTGAGTGTGCTATGCATTGCCTTTTAGCCAATGCAAAGGCATATTGAGCATGCCTACGTCTGCCTACACCCACAGCAGCTCCTGGTTCCCCCTCTGATTGAATACCTGCGTGTAGCTGTGGTGACCTTGCCATTGGTGGTAGGATTTGTGCACCTTCCCCTTTTTTATCCTGCTGAAGCTGTTTTCTCAGGATGATGTTGTGTAGCATGGCACATACAATGAATATTTCAGCACACATACATGGATTATACTGCAGAGTTACCCCAGGTGTGTCTAGGCACAGGAACCACAACTTCAGCAACCCAAACAAATACTCTATGATATTTCTGGTTTGAGCATGTGCCTCATTATGGTGTTCTTCAGCATATGTGCATGCATTTATGATGGGTATCATCAGTCAAGGTTCCAGTGCATAATCTGCATCCCCCAGTAAATGACTCTGTGGGATATTTCCCCCCTAGTGAACATCTGATACAGTTGTGAGGTGTACCAGATATGTGAGTCATGGTAACTGCCTGGCTTGCCAACACAAATGTTCAAGATGATTCCTTTGGAATTACATGTGACTTGGCAGTTGATAGACTGGAAGCCCTTTCTATTTATGTAGAGCCTTCCCTGCTCCCCAGGTGGTGCCTTAATTTCTATATGCATGCAATCCATGGCACACAGTACTTCAGGGTAGTGTGCTACAGGGTAGAATTCCTGCATATTTCTGGCCCTGTCCTCAGGGTACGGGGAAAATATATGTGGTCACTGGCACGTTGGAGCATAGCATTCAGAAACTGATGGAGGATCCTGGATGATGATGCCTGTGACACCACCAGCATGTCCCCTGTTGGTCTCTGAAAGGTTCCTGTGTAGCTAAAATTCTAAGTAATACACATACCTTTGTCTCCACTGGTATGGGTTCTCCTCCATTTTCCCTGGCTCTGTGTTGAGGACAACAAAGGTTGCAGAGTTCCTGTAATATGTCTCTATCCACCCTGTAGTGCTGTACAATTTCCATGTCATGTAGGTTGTGATAAGTTAAATGAGGTCTGAAAACTCTTCTCCTTCTTGGCCTTAGTCTATTGGCAGCAGCAGCAGCATAGACGTCAGGATATTGCACATACACATGAATTAAAGCAACAGCAGCCCTTAACATTGTTTCTGTGTAGACCGTGGCTGTATTTTGGAATTCGCAGGGAAAACCAGCACTGAGTCTATGCTGTTGTTTTATAGCTTGTTGAATAGTTCCTCCATCTTGGAATTGTTGATTAGCATACAATTCAGCTGCTTCTGCTGTAATTAGCATGCTACTTTGTTTACCTTGTTTGCATAGCTCTACACACTGTATAGAGTCACTTACTGAATCTAAAACAATGCGCTACCATGTGTGTGTCATGCTATGGTGCACTCACTATCTAAATGGACAGTGTAGGCTTTAGTGAATCTGGACCACTGTGTACAATATGGAAAATATTTATTTAAAGAGAGAAAAATTATCAGACTAAAAATAAAAAAAGGTATATGGTTAGACACAGTGGCATAGCATGTTACTTCAGAGCAAAAGGTTCCCTGGTTCGATTCTCAGCTGCACTGCCTTCTGCATGTTCTTTTCAGTGGGTTTACTCTGGTATCCTCCTACATTTCAAAGACAAAAGTAGGTGGATTCATACTTCTCAACCATACCGAGTCCCTCAGAATTTTCTGTTTTTGGGTGCAAAATAATAGGGTAACATAAATTCCTGAGTGACCCCTTTGAATCCCGATTTTTTTATTTATTTACACTTTAAGTTGATGGCGATAGTAAGGAAGAGTTAACATAAAAAAAGAAAAAAAAAACAGTTGTTTACAGCTGCAGGCAGCGCTGTAGCAGCCAATCAAAGAGGACATTGCATCACAACATCGAATTCAATTGACGTCTTACATTTCTGCAACATCACGTCACATGGACTAGTACTATTATTATGTTTAGAAAAATGTATTGAGATCGTTATTATGTATATGTTTAGGGGTTTTATGAATATCAGTGTGAACCAAAAAAAATTAATTACCTTACACAAAGCACCGTAACAAATTACTGAATTTTTTAGTTTACAGGAAAGTGAAATATATTATGAACATAAACGTGAAAAAACTAGCAGGGAAAACTCAGCTGACTGTATTCCTTATATTCATAGGCAGAACTAACCCCAAACCTTTAGAGTGAATAATAATAATATTAATAATAACAACAATAATAAAGTTTCTGTTCTTCAGGATTTTTTTTAATATATTAACTAGGTCATTCTCGGAAATGACTGGGATCTTGCATGCCCATGACTGCAAGGTATATAACCTGCAGATTTTTCCCACTAGCAATCTGTTTTATGCTTAGGTCCAGAAACTAATTTGCTTTCCCTTAAAATAAAATAAACAATTAAAATACAAGATAATAATTTTTTCTTCTCACGCTGATCCCTCTAACTGCATAGTAAAAAGCAGAGAAACTTTCACTGAATAGCATACCAGTCCCTTGCATAGCACATATGTAAAAACAGAGCACTGTCAATCTCCATCAACATGCCTTTAAAATCCATACCTCTCAACCTCTTAGCACAAAAAATCTAGACAAAACCAAAACTAACGGGAGGACAAAGCCCCCAAAATAGGCACATGTTTTAACTATTATTCTTATAAACTTAAAAAGTATACCCATCACAGAGCTTAAGTAGTGTGTGTTGGGGTAATGATGTGGGTGTTACTAGGATAGTGTCTTATGATTTTTCGAACTATGCAGTCTTTTTGTTTGCTTGGCAGCTGGATGGATGATGTGGATAGTGTTGAACACAGTAATCCCTTAATAATACCGTGTCTTAGTAAATACAATGATCCTCATTGAAGGATGAAAGCATAAAAGCAAGTGCAATTAAAAGTTAAAAAAAAAGAAAAACTAAAATTGGTTTTGGTATCAAAAAAGTGACCAAAGACTGTAAAATCATCAGAAGTATTTTATTTATTTTTTAAGTCTCTGAGATAGAGACTTCTTCCATATATACAATTTATATATACAAAGTGCAAAAAACATTACATTTTAATCAATAAGTAATAAAAAAGTAAAAATATGCATATGTTCCTAAAATCAAAGTCCATGTGTGTACACTCACATAGTAACCAAACAATATGACATAATAGAGAAAGAATAATAATAAATAAAACCATGTAGAACCATTGTATATATATATATATATATATATATATATATATATATATATATATATATACATGTATATACATATATATACAATACATAATATAAATAAAAAAAACAAAAAGAATGTATGTATGAATGAATAATATAATAAAACTGTAAATAACATAAACAATATATTATTGTTTATGTTTATGCCTGTCCTAAATAAAAAATAAATAAAAATAACTTTATTTTTTTTTTTTTATATATAAAAAAAATATGTTGATGATTAAAAAAAAATGTTTTTTTTAGTAAGAATAGAAATAATAGATGCTGAGCTATTGAGCCCAGGTGGTTCTGAGGTGTTGGACCTAATTTACTACCTCAGCTCTGTCTCTCACCTGTTGTTGTTTTAAAGGATGATAATTAAAAAAACTGTGTCCTACATTTATGTTGATGTGTGCTGTTAGTGCATTCTTGCTGTCCTTCCTTTTCCCTGTTATATGTCTCCCATAATTGGGTGCAACTATTTCCTTAGCCTCTATTATGTGTTGGCATTGCAAACAGTAGCTGGAAGATGTTCCAATTGTGTTTGATAATATCACTAATCTCCAAATGTGCTGATTGAACCTAAATGATCCTGATTTTTTAAAACTCTTTTGCTTCTAATCTGTTCTATCCTATAAACCCCTCCCCGTGCAAGTAGGGGATGTCCATCCCAATCAATTTTGATTACTTCTTGGAAGATGAAGATGTTGTTAACATTTTTTTTAGTGGCCCCTTTTTCAATAACATCTTTCTAGAATATCAATTTTGTAAAAAAATTCATCATATTCAGAGACCATCCTGGCGATTCTAGTAAGTAACATCTTTTTCTTTACAAATTCAAGGTAGTTAACCTTGTCTTCATTTGTAGTATAAGTAGTATCTAAAAAAATAAAAAACTGTGTCTGTTGCATTTATGTTGATGTGCTGTGTGTGCATTCTTGTTGTCCTTCTTCCTTATATATTCTTAATAGTGTTGGTTGGTCTTGCTCTCAAAGCATTTTTTCTTTTGGGTGAACATAGTATAGTGCCAGATATACCATGACACATAGCATAGACTGGTTTACCAATATTTATGTCAGTATACTAGGTTTAACCCCACACCCCATATATCAATTATTACCTAATTAATGGAACTATTAGACACAATATTATCACCTTTGAACAACAATTATTCATGGTCCTTCTATGGACATTACTTAGATGATTTAATTATTCTGTGAAATAAAGACAAGATAGAATTTGAGAACTTTTTGGGGTTTTTGCAATAGTTTACTTACTACATGATGAGATGAGGTTAACTACCTTGACATTACTATTAAAAAGATGTTACTTTGAAAAAAATCAGCATCATTTAGGTTCAATCAACACATTTTGAGATTAGTGATATTATCAAACACAACTGGAACATCTTCAGATTGTAATATAAAAAACATGTTAGAGAGACAAACACAAGATTACATGAGGGGGGCTGGGATGATAAAATGCAGCTACTGTTTGCAATGCCAACATTATACATTATAATAGAGGCTAAGGAAATACCTGTACCCAATTATGGGAGACATATAACAGGGGGGAATCACTCAATGATTTTTTGGGAACGCTCAGAGCTGAGGTGGTAAATTAGGTCCAACACCTCAGAACCACCTGGGCTCAATAGCTCAGTATCTATTAGTTCTATTCTTAGACTAAAATCACAA
This sequence comes from Protopterus annectens, assembly GCF_019279795.1. Lineage (NCBI taxonomy): Eukaryota > Metazoa > Chordata > Ceratodontiformes > Protopteridae > Protopterus > Protopterus annectens. The sequence continues at coordinate 921,939,716 of NC_056737.1, read as the reverse complement.
TTGTTTAATTAATCCACATATTTTTACATTGTATAAATTAAAAAAGTTATTTTTATATCTATTTTAGGTGGACAGGTACATAAATACACAATATACACATGCATTTTACAGTTTTATTATATATTTTATTCATACATACACAACATTTTTAGCAGATATTTATGTATATATATATACAATGGTTCTACATGGTTTTATTTATTATTATTCTTTCTCTATTATGTCATATTGTTTGGTTACTATATGTGAGTGTATACACAATGGTGTGGGACTTTAAGGAAGTTTCATTAGTTTGTGGACTGCAGTGATTGTGTTCGTGTATGGTTTGTGTAAGTAAATACATTTTGTTGCATACTTTCATTAACATCATTTTATGAGCTGAAGTATGACATTGGTATCTATTCCATATATGAACCAAATTGCATACTTGATCTATCAGAGCTTTATAATCAGATTTAAAATAAAAACCATGAAGAAAGAATGCATGCCAAGTTTTATTTTTAAGATAAAACATTGACAAGTTCCTGAAGAATTAGGGATTGTCAGATCGTGATTACCGAAACTGGTATACCTCATTGTCTCTGTTTTGATTATATGGATTGGTTTCTACATCTTTTTGCCTTCTTTGCAACTTTAAGAAGCATTCTGTTTTATATTACTTTTGTGCAGGGGTGGGTGGGGATCGAATGATGCGTTACCTCCCTTACTGAAATGTACTGGCTCGAGTCACTTGACATAGTAGCACAAGCATACCAGCGGAAGTTTATTGGGTGATAGTTACTTAAGGCAGGCTGTTATGCAAATACCTCCGTCCGCCACTTCTGAGGTAAAATTGGAGGTGCACCTGTTGTAGGTAGGTGGTTTACTTTATTGTATTTTGAGGCAATATTTTTTTGGTTTCAGGTTATACTTTTAGGGTTAAGGATAAAATTTTATGGGTAGGGAGGGGCATACCTCTCAAATTCTTTACTCAAGAATTTGAAGGAAAGCCAAAAATAATGGGGGTGAATTAGGCCCAGAATCAGGGGCAGTTTTTAAATATTGCTCTGGTTCACTTAATGTGTTAATAGAAAAACCCATTTTGCATTGTCATGCATATTTTCTGAACAATAAGAGGTGTGAAACTGTAAATTCTGGTATTATTGACTGAATAATTCATGGGATGGGTGTAAGTTCAATGGTAGTATACTGGCCCCACACCATATATCGCCCTACTGGATGTGGTAAATGGAGACATGAATACTGTGCCGGTTCTTATGCCTGCATAAAGCTGTATGCCCTACAGCTCTAGTGATGAAAGGACTTGTGAGAAAGCAGCTCCACCTGTAGGAAGAAATTGGTTCATGCTCATCAAATGATTTATAAAAAACACTGCATACCAAGATTATACATTCCCTGTTTTGAATGAGATATGGGTCTCCTCGAAATTGAGTGGAGCTGCATACACAGACATGAATGATAGAAATGGAGGAAGAGGGCATGTTAAAATTAGTGTAGCAGTTAATTTTATTTTTATAAAAGAAAACTGCATTTTAGTTTTATACAATTTCGTAGTTTTTTGATACAAGTTCTAATGTTAATATAAATAAAACACTATTGTTCTGGTTATATTTTGTGTATGATATTTTGTCTGTTCTTCAGTTTGTGTTTGAATGTTGGTATCCCACAATTCCATCTGAATGGGTGGGCTTACATAATTATGTATGCATATTGTATGTTAATCAGCATCCAGATTTTTGGCCAGTTGGACCTACTTTTCATGGCCCTTGGTGTTTCCAAGTTGAGAGGTATAGGTGGATTGGACACTCCAAAAATTGGCTATAGCTGTGTGGTATGGAAGAACTACCATGGCAGGGCAAGTATGAAATGACATGTGAGTGATGTACTTAAATAAAATTGCTGAGGCTAACCTTTGCAATGTCATTGATTTGTCCTATAAGTAAAATTAACTTCATCTTTACTTTAAAATCATGCTGCAAAATGTACTGAAAATTTTCTTACCTGCTTTTTTCAGTAATGTGTCTCCTCTGTTACATGTTGGCTATCAGCCTTCCTTTTCTCAGTTGTCATATACATATAGGCAGCTATCTGAGATTGTTGTGATTGGGCCTCTGATTCCCCTCTTGTAGCTGAAGTGAACACTAAAATCACTGTGGAGGGCATTCCGTAGCCTCCCCTGGCATGTTCTCTCACACACACAGACATCCTCATGCACATCTATGACAGCTACCATCACTGGTTTGGAATGCTGCCAAGTGCACCACCTTGTTCTTGTGGTCATTATTGCACTGACCGGGATCACCATTTTTTTCTTCCCAAGATGGGCACACTGGCATGAGTCACCAGTTGCATCTTGTCCTGCTAGGCCAATTTATGCCACATGAATTTATTCATGGCTTCATCCCACTATGTCACAGAGTCAGGAAGAATTCTCTTATGTTTTGTTTGCAAAATGTTGTTTTATCTTGTTCGTGATAGCCTGAAAGCTGTCCATAACAAAGACTTAAAAAATGAAAAGGGAAATCCATAAAACTAGTTAATTGTGACAAATGCTCTAGTGAGACAATGTCCTAGGACAAAATTTATTACAGCTTAATCAATACGTGTCATGAGGCATGATGCAAATCTGAATGCCTCATAGCACCCCACAAACAGATTAAGCCTCAGTAAATACCTACCATAGATCAGGTTATTAATCTTATAAGTTGTGTTCTGCAATCTAACAAATGTCATATAAATCTTTCTAATAAAGCATGCAGAAGGTGGTATATTAAGCATGGCATCACTTTTGCTTGTATGAGAGGCTGCCTTTACTGCAATGCTTTCTTGTAAACTCATTGCATAATAGTGTATTCCTCATATAGATTTTATATAGATTTTATTTAAGAGAAGACTTTTTGCCATAGTGTTCGCTACAGCTCTATTCAGACTTTCTCTGTAGCCTAGGACTTCTAACTTTGTTGCCTGTACTGCCTGCTTTGTTACGCAAATAGTCACATTCATTTCTGCAACAGGTTGTTTTTAGTCTGGTAATTTCTTGCAAATATGCTGCATTTTGACAACTATTTTTTTTTTTACCTTGGGTGTAGCACTTTGCACATGCCAGTCCTTGTACCTATATTTAGAGTAGATGACAGCAGAGGAAAAGCCTTTAGAATTCAATAACAACTTTCTCACTTTTTATATGAAAGTCCCTCATTCAAGTTTTCCTGAAATCTATTTGTTAAGAAATTGATCCTGAATGCATGTATATGTTTGTGTGTGTGTGTGTGTGTGTGTGTGTGTGTGTGTGTGTGTGTGTGTGTGTGTGTGTGTGTGTGTGTGTGTGTGTGTGTGTGTGTGTATGGGGGGTCAAATAGATAGGGATTACAATTTATACACAGCATATATCTGTCTGTGATGAAAACTACACTCAGATGTGAAACAATGAAAGTGTATATTGGAGTTTACAATGAATAATTGAATCTGATATAATTGAAACATGAAAATTCAACCTCAAATATATAAAACCTTTGGAGATTGCTACTCAAAATAGTGACACTCCTAAGGTTGCAAAATACTTTAAGCCATTTTATCTCTCAATGTGGGGGAAAGCCCCAGTATTCCAAAGCTATATATAAGCCAACTCTCAGATCATGCAAATTCAGAGAAGAGGGAAATAGTTGCCAAAATACACCACTTGCCTTCCTGGTCTTTAAGTCTAACTGACACTACAAGATGCTGGCAACCTTCCAGAGATGATAGTCTCAGTGGAGCATCATTTAAATAGCCTCTGACAAATAGTAGGCTCCCTGTATGCTGAAACATTTTGCAACTTGTACCACCATTCAAGAAAACGTAGCATTTGTAAAATAATATATTTCATATCCTAAGTAATGTGCTGCTCCTTTTTGAATGCTTTAATAAAGTATGTCATTGCATCCCTTGCACTTGTGAACAGATGTAAATTTAGATAAGATTATTGCTATGTCTTATTTACTTGTGAATCCTTGTCAGTACAGTTGATCAATTAGTCATCATATCTCCCACAGCGACCACAAGACATCAGCATGATTATTAAGTATCTCAGCAGGTAGTGTCAACACAAGTATTGTTTATTAAAAATGCTATAATCTGGTAACTAACAAGTGCTACCTTCTGGAATCTGAAAAAAGTGAACCCCCTCCGCCCCAAAAAATGGAAGTCTGCATTGCCACATTATTTATTTATTTTAGTAGTTGCTAGTGTGTGAGAATACATGACGTATAATTGCTACATAATAATGAAAAAAGATGAATGGCTTTGTTATTCATTGTAAATATTTAGCTGCATATAATGGGACAAACCTGTTTCTGGAATAAATGTGGGGGAAGCTATGTTGCACTTTCTGTAACCACTCATTTATAGAAAGCATTTTAAAGCTCAGAGGTTCACTTGCCTTTGTTGTCAAGTGTGACTAACTGAAAGCACAAGACCACTGTGTCTTAGTGATACTGAAGGTGGTGTGATGTCATTCATTCATTCATTTATTCATTTTCTCCTCAATTTATTTTTTATTTTTCAAATACATTTGAATGAATTCCATAGTATTTATGCATAACATCTTATATAACTATGTACACTATTTACATTAGCCTGACACTATAACAGATCTTAATGTATACAGTTACTTTATAAGTATGTCCAATCCATTATCAGAGTGTCTGATCAATTATTGTATAGTGTCAATCAACAATAAGACTTTTCCCCAAGGGTTGTTGATAAATGGCTTTGGATAAATTCTTAGTTCTTTAATTTTAATTACCAATAATGCTGTGGTCTTCAGTAGGCTGTAGAAGTCTTCCAAAGTTGGTATTGTGTTTGTATTCCATCTTCTTGTTACACACTTCCTTGAAATTGCAAGTATAGTCCATACTAGATACATGTTTGACCTATTCAAATGAGGACCTTCATTTACATTTAATAATACAATAGCTTTAGTTAAATAAAATGATTCATTAAATAAAGCTTGTAGAATGTTATGAATACCATTCCAAAATGGCTTAATTTTAGCACAATCAAAGAAAATGTGGTTCCAACTTGCATTGTGTACTTGCTCACATCTCCAACATATTCCTTTTATGGAAGAACTAATTTTACTGATTCTATCTGGGGGTTAAGAATGCTCTGTGCAAGCATTTCCAATTAAAAACTTTCCAGTATTGTGTAAAGGATGTATATTTTATCGATAATAAGATATTTGTTTTAAAATCTTCAGTTAACTGTATTGAGTGTCCTTTTGTTATATATTTCCAGTCTGAGGTGTTGGGTGTTGTTTTATAGTTTATCAATATTTTGTAAAATTTTGAAATACTGTTTCCCATGTCAAAGTCATTATATATGATTTCATATATGTATTGTGTAAATTTAGGTATTTCTTTAAATGAAGAATTGTTAATTATTCTACTTAAATCTTCCAAATATGACAGAATACTTTATAAAGTTATCCAGTCCTGTTGCGGAATTTTGTATGTTGTTTTTATTACTTGCATATCTAAAACCATTGGAGCAAACAAACAAATCCTTTCTGTTCCCAGGATTTAATAATTTTTCTATATATTTTATGTGGAAAGTTCTTTGTGAATTTATGCATTTTCTGATACCTTTTTTGTCCTGTTCAGGGTTGTAGGAGGAACTAGGGCCAATCCAATCACACCACACAGACCAAGTTTAGATGACTAGCACCTCACCTGTCACTATGTCCTTGGGATAAGATAGGAAAAGTAGGACCCTGACAAAAAGATGCAGACATCGAAAGTTGACATATGGAGAACAGAATCCACAGAGTAGGCCCCCATATAGGTACTAGTGAAATGTTTCTATGTAATTAGCTGTTTTCATGAAGTAGCATTACATGTAAACTCCACACAATATGTTTTTGTAACAGCTATACATATGCAAACTAAGGAAACATGATACTTTGTGATTATTGTGGTGTGTCCCTTTTTGCACTATATTTTGTTCTTCTTTATATATAAAAACAGTGAACAGAATATTTATTTATTTCTTAGAATGGTAGTTCAGGTTAAAAGAGTTACATGCTGTATTATTATTATTTACAACTGTTCTCATGTTATCCATGAACATATAATATAAGGCATGCCCATACCTCTTATCTGTCCAGATTTTCGCAGAAAGTCCAGGTTTTTACATAATATTTCTGCACTATTCTTCATAGAATTTGTGGTTTTCTGTGAAATCATTGAGGACTAAAGGCACTAAATAAAGACATAATTTGAATTTCAGACGTCATATGCTTCAGAGAATGCATGTTAATGCAAAGCCTATTATTCTAGCAACTTTCTAAGTTTATAAGAGCAATATTAAAAAAGTTGCTCTTGATTTAAGGTCTTTGTTCATGCATTATTTGTGGCTTTGTCCAGATTTCTTGCACTTAAAGGTTGAGAGGTATACCTGTGATAAATATACATGTACCAGTGATTGAGCAGTATTGACTGTAATGTTTCACTAATATGTTATGAGTGTTAGAATAAAATGTTACTTTAAAAATGTCACTGCCCATAACTAGTGATCAGATTTTGTCACTTTGCCATTACTGTCATATGTTGTGCCCCTTGCTGCCTATGGAGGAGCTCTCACTACTCATATGTCATCTGGTTCCTGATAATTATCAACACTTTCTCCTTCTGCTGCTGCTGCTGCAGGGTCTGGCCATGCAGCACTGTAGCCATATAGTTTGGGTATTGATCTTGCAGTGCATAGAATATACTGCAAGTCTGTTGCTGGCTGTCTCAGGGGCTACTGTAGAGACTTGCCAGATGTGCTGAGGCATTGAAACCTTGCCTTCATCAATTCAAAGACACATTCATTCAATAATATTGCATGTCTGGTCATTGGTAATGTTCAACTGTATTTCTGCAAGGGTTTCAGTGTTGCACACTGGAGCCATAATATTACATGTCTGGCCAAGGGTAATGTTCCACTGTATTTCTGCAAGGGTTTCAGTGTTGCACACTGGAGCTATAATATTAGATGTCTAGTCATGGCCAATGTTCCACTTTATTTCTGCAAAGGTTTCAGTGCTGCACAATGGAGCCATAATATTACATGTCTGGTCATGGCCAATGTTCCACTGTATTTCTGCAAAGGTTTCAGTGTTGCACACTGGAGCCATGAGCTCGTGTTCAAGAGGAAATCCAGCATTACATAGAAAACACAACACAATGAAAAAGTTTAGAGGGGGGATTGTTTACATATATACTTTATGTATGTCATCAGTTAAAAAAAAATCATTCAATAGTATTACATGTCTGGTCATGGGTAATATTCCACTGTATTTCTGCAAGGGTTTCAGTGCTGCACACTGGAGCCATAATATTACATGTCTGGTCATGGGCAATATTCCACTGTATTTCTGCAAAGGTTTCAGTGTTGCACACTGGAGCCATAATATTACATGTCTGGTCATGGGTAATGTTCCACTGTATTTCTGCAAAGGTTTCAGTGTTGCACACTGGAGCCATAATATTACATGTGTGGTCATGGGCAATGTTCCACTGTATTTCTGCAAAGGTTTCAGTGCTGCACACTGGAGCCATTATATTGCATGTCTGGTCATGGGTAATGTTCCACTGTATTTCTGCAAAGGTTTCAGTGCTGCACATTGGAGCCATAATATTAGATGTCTAGTCATGGCCAATGTTCCACTTTATTTCTGCAAAGGTTTCAGTGCTGCACAATGGAGCCATAATATTACATGTCTGGTCATGGCCAATGTTCCACTGTATTTCTGCAAAGGTTTCAGTGTTGCATACTGGAGCCATGAGCTCGTGTTCAAGAGGAAATCCAGCATTACCTAGAAAACACAACACAATGAAAAAGTTTAGAGGGGGGATTGTTTACATATATACTTTATGTATGTCATCAGTTCAAATTAAATTAATTCAATAATATTACATGTCTGGCCATGGTAATGTTCCACTGTATTTCTGCAAGGGTTTCAGTGCTGCACACTGGAGCCATAATATTACATGTCTGGCCATGGGTAATGTTCCACTGTATTTCTGCAAGGGTTTCAGTGTTGCACACTGGAACCATAATATGACATGTCTGGTCATGGGTAATGTTCCACTGTATTTCTGCAAAGGTTTCAGTGTTGCACACTGGAGCCATAATATTACATGTCTGGTCATGGGTAATGTTCCACTGTATTTCTGCAAAGGTTTCAGTGTTGCACACTGGAGCCATAATATTACATGTCTGGTCATGGGCAATGTTCCACTGTATTTCTGCAAAGGTGAGCCATTAGCTAGTGTTCAAGAGGAAAGCCAGCATTACCAAGAAAACACAACACAATGAAAATTGGAGGGGGATTGTTTACATGTATACTTTATGTATGTCATCAGTTCAAAGACACGTTCATTCAATAATATTACATATCTGGTCATGGGTAATGTTCCACTGTATTTCTGAAAGGGTTTCAGTCTTGCACACTGGAGCCATAATATTACATTTCTGGCCATGGGTAATGCTCCACTATATTTCTGCAAGAGTTTCAGTGTTGCACACTGGAGCCATAATATTACATGTCTGGCCATGGGTAATGTTCCACTGTATTTCTGCAAGGGTTTCAGTGTTGCACACTGGAGCCATAATATGACATGTCTGGTCATGGGTAATGTTCAACTCTATTTCTGCAAAGGTTTCAGTGTTGCACACTGGAGCCATAATATTACATGTCTGGTCATGGGCAATGTTCCACTGTATTTCTGCAAAGGTTTCAGTGTTGCACACTGGAGCCATAATATGACATGTCTGGTTATCGGTAATGTTCCACTGTATTTCTGGAAAGGTTTCAATGTTGCAAACTGGAGCCATAATATTACATGTCTGGCCATGGGTAATGTTACACTGTGTTTCTGCAAATGTTTCAGTGTTGCACACTGGGGCCATAATATTACATGTCTGGTCATGGGGAACGTTCCACTGTACTTCTGCAAAGGTTTCAGTGTTGCACACAGGAGCCAAAATATTACATGTCTGGTCATGGGTAATGTTCCACTGTATTCCTGCAAACGTTTCAGTGCTGCACACTGGAGCCATAATATTACTTGGTTGGTCATGGGCAATGTTCCACTGTATTTCTGCAAAGGTTTCAGTTGTGCACACTGGAGCCATAATATTAAATGTGTGGTCATGGGTATTGTTCCACTGTATTTCTGCAAAGGTGTCAGTGTTGTACACTGGCACCATAATATTACATGTGTGGTCATGGGCAATGTTCCACTGCATTTCTGCACAGGTTTCAGTGTTGCTCTGGGGCCACAATATTACATGTCTGGTCATGGGTAATGTTCCACTGCATTTCTGCACAGGTTTCAGTGTTGCACACTGGAGCCATAATATTACATGTCTGTGGCCATGGGTTATGTTCTACTGTATTTCTTCAAGGGTTTCAGTGTTGTACACTGGAGCCATAATATTACATGTCTGGCCATGGGTAATGTTCCACTGTATTTCTGCTAAGGTTTCAGTGTTGCACACTGGAGCCATAATATTACATGTCTGGCCATGGGTAATGTTCCACTGTATTTCTGCAAGGGTTTCAGTGTTGCACACTGGAACCATAATATGACATGTCTGGTTATTGGTAATGTTCCACTGTATTTCTGGAAAGGTTTCAATGTTGCACACTAGAGCCATAATATTACATGTCTGCCCATGGGTAATGTTCTACTCTGTTTCTGCAAAGGTTTCAGTGTTGCACACTGGAGCCATAATATTACATGTCTGGTCATGGGCAATGTTCTACTGTATTTCTGCAAAGGTTTCATTGTTGCACACTGGAGTCATAATATTACATGTTTAGTCATGGGTAATGTTCCACTGTAACTCTGCAAAGGATTCAGTGCTGCACACTGGAGCCATAATATTACATGTCTGGTAATGGGCAATGTTCCACTGTATTTCTGCAAAGGTTTCAGTGTTGCACACTGGAGCCATGATATTACATGTCTGGTCATGGATGATGTCCCACTGTATTTCTGCAAAGGTTTCAGTGTTGCACACTGGAGCCAAAATATTACATGTCTGGTCATGGGCAATGTTCCACTGTATTTCTGTAAAGGTTTCAGTGCTGCACACTGGAGCCATAATATTACATGTCTGGTCATGGTCAATGTTCCACTGCATTTCTGCAAAGGTTGCAGTGTTGCAAACTGGAGTTATAATATTACAAGTCTGGTCATGGGTAATGTTCCACTGTATTTCTGCAAGGGTTTCAGTGTTGCACACTGGAGCCATAATATTACATGTCTGTCCATGGGTAATGTTCACTGTATTTCTGCAAAGGTTTCAGTGTTGCGCACTGGAGCCATAATATTACATGTCTGGTCATGGGCAATGTTACTCTGTATTTCTGCAAAGGTTTCAGTGCTTCACACTGGAGCCATAATATTACATGTCTGGTCATGGGTAATGTTCCACTGTATTTCTGCAAAGGTGAGCCATTAGCTAGTGTTCAAGAGGAAAGCCAGCATTACCAAGAAAACACAACACAATGAAAATTGGAGGGGGATTGTTTACATGTATACCTTATGTATGTCATCAGTTCAAAGACACGTTCATTGAATAATATTACATATCGGGTCATGGGTAATGTTCCACAGTATTTCTGAAAGGGTTTCAGTCTTGCACACTGGAGCCATAATATTACATTTCTGGCCATGGGTAATGTCTGGTCATGGGTAATGTTCCACTGTACTTCTGCAAAGGTTTCAGTGTTACACACTGAAGATATAATATTACATATCTGGCCATGGGTAATGTTCCACGGTATTTGTGCAAAGGTTTCAGTGTTGCACACTGGAGACATAATATTACATGTCTGGCCACGGGCAATGTTCCACTGTATTCCTGCAAAGATTTCAGTGTTGCACATTGGAGCCATAATATTACATGTCTGGTCATGAGCAATGTTCCGCTGTATTTCTGCAAAGGTTTCAGTGTTGCACACTGGAGCCATAACATTACATGTCTGGTCATGGGCAATGTTCCACTGTGTTTCTGCAAAGGTTTCAGTCTTGCACAGTGGAGCCATAATATTACATGTCTGGTTATGGTAATGTTTCACTGTATTTCTTCAAAGGTTTCAGTGTTGCACACTGGAGCCATAATATTACATGTCTGGTCATGGGGAGTGTTCCACTGTATTTCTGCAGATGTTTTAGTGCTGCACATTGGAGCCATAATATTACTTGGCTGGTCATGGGCAATTTTCCACTGTATTTCTGCAAAGGTTTCAGTGCTGGACAATGGAGCCATAATATTACATGTCTGGTCTTGGCCAATGTTCCACTGTATTTCTGCAAAGGTTTCAGTGTTGCAACTGGAGCCATGAGCTCATGTTCAAGAGGAAAGCCAGTATATGAGCTCGTGTTGAAGAGGAAAGCCAGTATTACCTAGAAAACATAACACAATGAAAATTGGAGAGTGGGGATTGTTTACATATATACTTTATGTATGTCATCAGTTAAAAGACACATTCATTTAATATTATTACATGTCTGGTCATGGGTAATGTTCCACTGCATTTCTGCAAGGGTTTCAGTGCTGCACACCGGAGCCATAATATTACATGTCTGGCCTTGCGTAATGTTCCACTGTATTTCTGCAAGGGTTTCAGTGTTGCACACTGGAGCCACAATATTACATGTGTGGTCATGGGCAATGTTCTACTGTATTTCTGCAAAGGTTTCAGTGCTGCACACTGGAACCATAATATTACATGTCTGGTCATGGGTAATGTTCCACCGTATTTCTGCAAAGGTTTCAGGGCTGCACAATGGAGCCATAATATTACATGTCTGGTCATGGCCAATGCTCCACAGTATTTCTGCAAAGGTTTCAGTGTTGCATACTGGAGCCACGAGCTCATGTTCAAGAGGAAACCCAGCATTACCTAGAAAACACAACACAATGAAAAAGTTTAGAGGGGGGATTGTTTACATATATACTTTATGTATGTCATCAGTTCAAAAAAATTTCATTCAATAATTTTACATGTTTGGCCAGGGGTAATATTCTACTGTATTTCTGCAAGGGTTTCAGTGCTGCACACTGGAGCCATAATATTACATGTCTGGTCATGGGTAATGTTCCACTGTATTTCTGCAAAGGTTTCAGTGTTGCACACTGGAGCCATAATATTACATGTGTGGTCATGGGCAATGTTCCACTGTATTTCTGCAAAGGTTTCAGTGCTGCACATTGGAGCCATAATATTAGATGTCTAGTCATGGCCAATGTTCCACTTTATTTCTGCAAAGGTTTCAGTGCTGCACAATGGAGCCATAATATTACATGTCTGGTCATGGCCAATGTTCCACTGTATTTCTGCAAAGGTTTCAGTGTTGCATACTGGAGCCACGAGCTCGTGTTCAAGAGGAAATCCAGCATTACCTAGAAAACACAACACAATGAAAAAGTTTAGAGGGGGATTGTTTACATATATACTTTATGTATGTCATCAGTTCAAAAAAAATTAATTCAATAATATTACATGTCTGGCCATGGGTAATGTTCCACTGTATTTCTGCAAGGGTTTCAGTGTTGCACACTGGAGCCATAATATTACATGTCTGGCCATGGGTAATGTTCCACTGTATTTCTGCAAGGGTTTCAGTGTTGCACACTGGAACCATAATATGACATGTCTGGTCATGGGTAATGTTCCACTGTATTTCTGGAAAGGTTTCAATGTTGCACACTGGAGCCATAATATTACATGTCTGGCCATGGGTAATGTTCCACTGTGTTTCTGCAAAGGTTTCAGTGTTGCACACTGGAGCCATAATATTACATGTCTGGTCATGGGCAATGTTCTACTGTATTTCTGCAAAGGTTTCAGTGTTGCACACTGGTGTCATAATATTACATGTTTAGTCATGGGTAATGTTCTACTGTATTTCTACAAAGGTTTCAGTGTTGCACACTGGAGCCATAATATTACATGTCTGGTCATTGGGAATGTTCCACTGTATTTCTGCAAAGGTTTCAGTGTTGCACACAGGAGCCAAAATATTACATGTCTGGTCATGGGTAATGTTCCACTGTATTCCTGCAAATGTTTCAGTGCTGCACACTGGAGCCATAATATTACTTGGCTGGTGATGGGCAATGTTCCACTGTATTTCTGCAAAGGTTTCAGTGCTGCACACTGGAGCTATAATATAACATGTCTGGTCATGGGCAATGATCCACTGTATTTGTACAAAGGTTTCAGTGTTGCACACTGGAGCCATAATATTAAATGTCTCGTCATGGGGAATGTTCCACTGTATTTCTGCAAAGGTGTCAGTGTTGTACACTGGAGCCATAATATTACATGTCTGGTCATGGGCAATGTTCCACTGCATTTCTGCACAGGTTTCAGTGTTGCTCTGGGGCCATAATATTACATGTCTGGTCATGGGTAATGTTCCACTGCATTTCTGCACAGGTTTCAGTGTTGCACACTGGAGCCATAATATTACATGTCTGGTCATGGGTAATGTTCCACTGTATTTCTTCAAGGGTTTCAGTGTTGTACACTGGAGCCATAATATTACATGTCTGGCCATGGGTAATGTTCCACTGTATTTCTGCAAAGGTTTCAGTGTTGCACACTGGAGCCATAATATTACATGTCTGGCCATGGGTAATGTTCCACTGTATTTCTGCAAGGGTTTCAGTGTTGCACACTGGAACCATAATATGACATGTCTGGTCATGGGTAATGTTCCACTGTATTTCTGGAAAGGTTTCAATGTTGCAAACTGGAGCCATAATATTACATGTATGGCCATGGGTAATGTTCCACTGTGTTTCTGCAAAGGTTTCAGTGCTGCACACTGCAGCCATAATATTACATGTCTGGTCATGGGCAATGGTCCACTATATTTCTGCAAAGGTTTCAGTGTTGCACACTGGAGTCATAATATTACATGTTTAATCATGGGTAATGTTCCACTGTATTTCTGCAAAGGTTACAGTGTTGCACACTGGAGCCATAATATTACATGTCTGGTCATGGGGAATATTATACTGTATTTCTGCAAAGGTTTCAGTGTTGCACACTGGAGCCAAAATATTACATGTCTGGTCATGTGTAATGTTCCACTGTATTCCTGCAAATGTTTCAGTGCTGCACACTGGAGCCATAATATTACTTGGCTGGTCATGGGCAATGTTCCACTGTATTTCTGCAAAGGTTTCAGTGCTACACACTGGAGCCATAATATTACATGTCTGGTCATGGGCAATGATCCAGTGTATTTCTGCAAAGGTTTCAGTGTTGCACATTGGAGCCATAGTATTAAATGTCTGGTCATGGGTAATGTTCCCCTGTATTTCTGCAAAGGTGTCAGTGTTGTACACGGGAGCCATAATATTACATGTGTGGTCATGGGCAAAGTTCCACTGTATTTCTGCAAAGGTTTCAGTGCTGCACACTGGAGCCATAATATTACATGTCTGGTCATGGATAATGTTCCACTATATTTCTGCAAAGGTTTCAGTGTTGCATACTGGAGCCACGAGCTTGTGTTCAAGAGGAAATCCAGCATTACCTAGAAAACACAACACAATGAAAAAGTTTAGAGGGGGGTTGTTTACATATATACTTTATGTATGTCATCAGTTAAAAAATAATCATTCAATAATATTACATCTCTGGCCATGGGTAATGTTCCACTGTATTTCTGCAAAGGTTTCAGTATTGCACACTGGAGCCATAATATTACATGTCTGGCCATGGGTAATGTTCCACTGTATTTCTGCAAGGGTTTCAGTGTTGCACACTGGAACCATAATATGTCATGTCTGGTCATGGGTAATGTTCCACTGTATTTCTGGAAAGGTTTCAGTGTTGCACACTGGAGCCATAATATTACATGACTGGCAATGGGTAATGTTCCACTGTGTTTCTGCAAAGGTTTCAGTGTTGCACACTGGAGCCATAATATTACATGTCTGGTTATGGGCAATATTCTACTATTTCTGCAAACATTTCAGTGTTGCACACTTGAGTCATAATATAACATGTTTAGTCATGAGTAATGTTCCAATGTATTTCTGCAAAGGTTTCAGTGTTGCACACTGAAGCCATAATATTACATGTCTGGTCATGGGCAATGTTCCACTGTATTTCTGCAAAGGTTTCAGTGCTGCACACTGGAGCCATAATATTACATGTCTGGTCATGGGCAATGTTCCACTGTATTTCTGCAAAGGTTTCAGTGTTGCACACTGGAGCCATAGTATTAAATGTCTGGTCATGGGTAATGTTCCACTGTATTTCTGCAAAGGTGTCAGTGTTGTACACGGGAGCCATAATATTACATGTCTGGTCATGGGCAATATTCCACTGTATTTCTGCAAAGGTTTCAGTGGTGCACACTGGTGCCATAATATTCCATGTCTGGTCATGGGTAATGTTCCACTGTATTTCTGCAAAGGTTTCAGTGTTGCACACTGGAGCCATAATATTACATGTCTGGTCATGGGCAATGTTCCACTGTATTTCTGCAAGGTTTCAGTGTTGCACACTGGAGCCATAATATTACATGTCTGGTCATGGGTAATGTTCCACTGTATTTCTGCAAAGGTTTCAGTGTTGCACACTGGAGCCATAATATTACATGTCTGGTCATGGGCAATGTTCTACTGTATTTCTGCAAAGGTTTCAGTGTTGCACACTGGAGCCATAATATTACATGTCTGGTCATGGGGAATGTTCCACTGTATTTCTGCAAAGGTTTCAGTGTTGCACACTGGAGCCATAATATTACATGTCTGGTCATGGGTAATGTTCCACTGTATTTCTGCAAAGGTTTCAGTGTTGCACACTGGAGCCATAATATTACATGTCTGGTCATGGGTAATGTTCCACTGTATTTCTGCAAAGGTTTCAGTGTTGCACACTGGAGCCATAATATTACATGTCTGGTCATGGGCAACGTTCCACTGTATTGCTGCAAAGGTTTCAGTGTTGCACACTGGAGCCATAATATTACATGTCTGGTCATGGGTAATGTTCCACTGTATTTCTGCAAAGGTTTCAGTGTTGCACACTGGAGCCATAATATTACATGTCTGGTCATGGGTAATGTTCCACTGTATTTCTGCAAAGGTTTCAGTGTTGCACACTGGAGCCATAATATTACATGTCTGGTCATGGGCAATATTCCACTGTATTTCTGCAAAGGTTTCAGTGCTGCACATTGGAGCCATAATATTACATGTCTGGTCATAGGTAATGTTCCACTGTATTTCTGTAAAGGTTTCAGTGTTGCACACTGGAGCCATAATATTATATGTCTGGTCATGGGTAATGTTCCACTGTATTTCTGCAAAGGTTTCAGTGTTGCACACAGAGCCATAATAATACATGTCTGGTCATGGGTAATGTTCCACTGTATTTCTGCAAAGTTTTCAGTGTTGCACACTGGAGCCATAATATTACATGCCTGGTCATGGGCACTTTTCCTCTGTATTTCTGAAAAGGTTTCAGTGCTGCATGCTGGAGCCATAATATTACATGTCTGGTCATGTGCAATGTTCCACTGTATTTCTGCAAAGGTTTCAGTGCTGCACACTGGAGCCATAATATTACATGTCTGGTCATGGGTAATGTTCCACTGTATTTCTGCAAAGGTTTCAGTGTTGCACACTGGAGCCATAATATTACATGTCTGGTCATGGGTAATGTTCCACTGTATTTCTGCAAAGGTTTCAGTGTTGCACACTGGAGCCATAATATTACATGTCTGGTCATGGGTAATGTTCCACTGTATTTCTGCAAAGGTTTCAGTGCTGCACACTGGAGCCATAATATTACATGTCTGGTCATGGGTAATGTTCCACTGTATTTCTGCAAAGGTTTCAGTGTTGCACACTGGAGCCATAATATTACATGTCTGGTCATGGGTAATGTTCCACTGTATTTCTGCAAAGGTTTCAGTGTTGCACACTGGAGCCATAATATTACATGTCTGGTCATGGGTAATGTTCCACTGTATTTCTGCAAAGGTTTCAGTGCTGCACATTGGAGCCATAATATTAGATGTCTGGTCAATGGTAATGTTCCACTGTGTTTCTGCAAAGGTTTCAGTGTTGCACACTGGAGCCATAATATTACATGTCTGGTCATGGCCAATGTTCCACTGTATTTCTGCAAAGGTTTCAGTGTTGCACACTGGAGCCATAA
Organism: Protopterus annectens; assembly: GCF_019279795.1. NCBI lineage: Eukaryota > Metazoa > Chordata > Ceratodontiformes > Protopteridae > Protopterus > Protopterus annectens. The sequence continues at coordinate 921,922,492 of NC_056737.1, read as the reverse complement.
TATTACATGTCTGGTCATGGGCAATGTTCCACTGTATTTCTGCAAAGGTTTCAGTGTTGCACACTGGAGCCATAATATTACATGTCTGGTCATGGGTAATGTTCCACTGTATTTCTGCAAAGGTTTCAGTGTTGTACACTGGAGCCATAATATTACATGTCTGGTCATGGGTAATGTTCCACTGTATTTCTGCAAAGGTTTCAGTGTTGCACACTGGAGCCATAATATTACATGTCTGGTCATGGGTAATGTTCCACTGTATTTCTGCAAAGGTTTCAGTGTTGCACACTGGAGCCATAATATTACATGTCTGGTCATGGGTAATGTTCCACTGTATTTCTGCAAAGGTTTCAGTGTTGCACACTGGAGCCATAATATTACATGTCTGGTCATGGGTAATGTTCCACTGTATTTCTGCAAAGGTTTCAGTGTTGCACACTGGAGCCATAATATTACATGTCTGGTCATGGGTAATGTTCCACTGTATTTCTGCAAAGGTTTCAGTGTTGCACACTGGAGCCATAATATTACATGTCTGGTCATGGGCAATGTTCCACTGTATTTCTGCAAAGGTTTCAGTGCTGCACACTGGAGCCATAATATTACATGTCTGGTCATGGGCAATGTTCCACTGTATTTCTGCAAAGGTTTCAGTGCTGCATACTGGAGCCATAATATTACATGTCTGGTCATGGCCAATGTTTTGCAAAGGTTTCAGTTTTGCACACTAGAGCCGTGAGCTAGTGTTCAAGAGGAAAGCCAGCATTGCCTAGAAAACACAACACAATGAAAATTGAAAGGGGGGATTGTTTAGATATATACTTTATGTATGTCATCAGTTCAAAGACACATTCATTCAATAATATTACATGTCTGGCCATGGGTAATGTTCCACTGTATTTCTGCAAGGGTTTCAGTGTTGCACACTGGAGCCATAATATTACATGTCTGGCCATGGGTAATGTTCCACTGTATTTCTGCAAAGGTTTCAGTGTTGCACACTGGAGCCATAATATTACATGTCTGGTCATGGGCAATGTTCCACTGTATTTCTGCAAAGGTTTCAGTGTTGCACACTGGAGCCATAATATTACATGTCTGGTCATGGGTAATGTTCCACTGTATTTCTGCAAAGGTTTCAGTGTTGCACACTGGAGCCATAATATTACATGTCTGGTCATGGCCAATGTTCCACTGTATTTCTGCAAGGGTGTCAGTGTTGCATACTGGAGCCACGAGCATGTGTTCAAGTGGAAATCCAGCATTACCTAGAATACACAACACAATGAAAAAGTTTAGAGGGGGGATTGAAACC